>NC_136060.1:331296160-331548385 GCF_964261635.1 Lissotriton helveticus | reverse complement strand
GTTTTGTCGCCCAAAGCAGGGAAGCCCATCAGTGGAGTGATTGGTCTACCCTTCATTTTGGCTGGAAGGGGGTTGTGTTGGACCCGGCCCTTTTTGGCAGATTCACCCCGAAACTTTTTGCTTTTGCCTAGCCTGTTTCTGTGACCTGGTGTTGGTGATTTTAGGCCTCTGCGCACTTTTTCACTGTGGTACAGTATAAAGTGCGTGAGCTCTCTGTGTATGTGTGGTGAGTGACCTGCCCTCTCATTGGAATGAATGGGGAATATGTATGCCCATGGTAGTTCCTGATGTGTGGGGAGTGCAGGGTCGAGTTTGGTATGTGCAAACTCGTGAGATTGAATGCTGCGCAATGGTATATGCGGCATGATTGTGTCTAGTGTAGAAGTGCCACTTTTAGAGTTGGCATATTTGGGTAATTTGTGTCTGGCGTATGATTGGCTGAGGCTGGCTGGTGAGCCTGGGTCCAAGAGTCTGGGAGGGTCTGCCCCGGTGGTGAATGGAGTGTTTAGCATGCTGATGTGAGGGGAGGAGTGAGCCTGGGCCTGCTTGTGGATTGACTGTCTAGTTTGAGGGTCCTGAGTGAGGCTGGGTTTTCCCCACACAATGCAGGCTCCACTCCCTGGGGTGCGTCTGATGTCCCTAGCCTGGCCAGTGAAAGGAAATCCCTATAACCAGTTCTAGCTGGTTCTCACACTGCCTGCACCCTGCTAGACAAAGGATTTCTCTGTATAAAAAGGGGCTGTGTCCCCTTCCAAAATGTTCTTGTTTCTGACTTGAATCCTGCCAGGGGCGTGCTGCTGCTAGGGCCCAGGGGAATCCCTGGGCCCTGCCCAGCCTCTGGATGCCTGGAGGTCTTCTGGGGGACCCCTCTGCCTTGCCTGGGCTGTTAAGGGGACTTTGCTTTGCCCTGGATACCTGATGGACATATCTTGGACTCTGGAGACCTTTTGCTGGGACCCCTTTGCTTCACTTTGCTGCTGGACCATGCTTGTAGCACTGGGGGAGTGCTTTATTTGAGACAGAGACCTTCTTTTGCCTGCTAGCGCTTGGGAGCGCTTGATTTGTCTTTCATAGCGCTTGGGAGCGCTTTTTGCTTTATTGGAGCGTTTCTCCGCCCCGCATTTTGCGTGCGGAATTGCAGGTGTCACCCTGCTTCATGCTCGATATCGCTGTTTTCTTTATTACGGGTGCCACCCCGTTTATTTGATTATTTGGCGAGTGCCCACCTCGCTTCTGCGTTTTAAATGCTCCTCGAGGGAGCCAACCCCTCGTTAGGTGCCCCGAGTCACCGGCCGCGGCCCGAGCCGCCTCAAGATGGCCACCGCCTGGTTGTGGGCGGGGACGGGAGGACGTGGTTTCCGCTTTTCCCTGCCTGGGGGAAGCCTTCGTTGTCCCCGGCCGGTCTCCCGTGCCAAGGGGGAGACCGGGTGATGCTGCCGGCCGCCGGCCCGAGGGAGAAGTGTGGGCTGTTGCGGGGCTCCCGTGTGCTGAGGGAGCCCCGGGAAAAGAGGAGGAAGGTGGCGCGAGCTTCCACGGGGGCTCCCATGTCGAGAGGAGAGCCCCGCGGTGATGGCCCAAAGCCCCGGGTCCCAGGAGGGGGCCCGGGTGAATCTGAAATGGTGGCCGAGGTTGCCAATGGCCGGGCGGGGCTCACGGAGTCCAGGGAAGCCCCGCGCTGAGGGAAGGCGCCGCCTCTCTGAGGCCCGCTGCCCAGGACCGCCACCAGAGGAGTCTAGAAGCAGCCGGTGAGTGCGGGAGGGCTGGAGGCTGAGAGGGAAGGTTAGAGCGGCCCCGGATGGCAGCGGCCGCTCCAACGGTGGATAGAGCCTGAGAGGCTCCGACAAGGCTGCATTCTGTTTGGAGCCCCGAGGTTCATGGCCCAGTTTGTGTACTTAGAGCCTGAGAGGCTCACAGTTGTTTCCGAGTCCCCTGTGAGGGACTCCAACGTTCCGGGCCTTGTGTTTGAGCCCTGAGAGGCTCCCGCACATATTTGATTTACGAGCCCAGCGAGGCTCGAGATGCCATTGTTTTAAGAGCCATAGAGGCTCATGGGGGCATAGTGGTTCAAGAGCCTGTGTGGCTCCTACCTTTTGGTGCAGTTCTGTTTGAGGGCTAAGGAGAGCCCATGCCATAATTTTATTGATGTCCCAGCTGCCCAGCAATTAGTGAGCAGCTGCACCATTTAGGCCCCTGACTTTTGGACACAGGGCGTCCTAGCCCCAACAAGGCCAGTTGGCCCAGGGACTGCCACAATTGGTGGCTTATGTGAGTTTTGCGCAATGTGATGTGGTGCTAGGAAATGTAATGCATATAATACTGCATAATACTCATAATACTGCAGGCAGAGGCTTACTTCTCACATCGAGGATTCTAAGGGCAGTTCCGCCCACACGGCTCGCCGCTCCCGCTTCGCGGGAGCCGCTTCGCACAGGAGTGCGCTTCCAGTCAACCCACAGCACCTGGACATCTTAGGCAGAGGTAAGGGCGCGAGGCAAGGCGTGGGCTGCGAGTGTGCAGGGACTCCAACATCCAGGAGTCCCTGCGAGACCACGGACTGACCATCCGGTCCGCTCTCCCCGCCGGCCCGCCCCCCGCCCGCCTGAGATTGCAAAAGGTGCTTTCCCTTGCCACTTGTTGGGACTCATAATACTGCAGGCAGAGGCTTACTTCTCACATCGAGGATTCTAAGGGCAGTTCCGCCCACACGGCTCGCCGCTCCCGCTTCGCGGGAGCCGCTTCGCACAGGAGTGCGCTTCCAGTCAACCCACAGCACCTGGACATCTTAGGCGGAGGTAAGGGCACGAGGCAAGGCGTGGGCTGCGAGTGTGCAGGGACTCCAACATCCAGGAGTCCCTGCGAGACCACGGACTGACCATCCGGTCCGCTCTCCCCGCCGGCCCGCCACCCGCCCGCCTGAGATTGCAAAAGGCGCTTTCCCTTGCCACTTGTTGGGACTCATAATACTGCAGGCAGAGGCTTACTTCTCACATCGAGGATTCTAAGGGCAGTTCCGCCCACACGGCTCGCCGCTCCCGCTTCGCGGGAGCCGCTTCGCACAGGAGTGCGCTTCCAGTCAACCCACAGCACCTGGACATCTTAGGCGGAGGTAAGGGCGCGAGGCAAGGCGTGGGCTGCGAGTGTGCAGGGACTCCAACATCCAGGAGTCCCTGCGAGACCACGGACTGACCATCCGGTCCGCTCTCCCCGCCGGCCCGCCCCCCGCCCGCCTGAGATTGCAAAAGGCGCTTTGCCTTGCCACTTGTTGGGACTCATAATACTGCAGGCAGAGGCTTACTTCTCACATCGAGGATTCTAAGGGCAGTTCCGCCCACACGGCTCGCCGCTCCCGCTTCGCGGGAGCCGCTTCGCGGGAGCCGCTTCGCACAGGAGTGCGCTTCCAGTCAACCCACAGCACCTGGACATCTTAGGCGGAGGTAAGGGCGCGAGGCAAGGCATGGGCTGCGAGTGTGCAGGGACTCCAACATCCAGGAGTCCCTGCGAGACCACGGACTGACCATCCGGTCCGCTCTCCCCGCCGGCCTGCCCCCCGCCCGCCTGAGATTGCAAAAGGCGCTTTCCCTTGCCACTTGTTGGGACTCATAATACTGCAGGCAGAGGCTTACTTCTCACATCGAGGATTCTAAGGGCAGTTCCGCCCACACGGCTCGCCGCTCCCGCTTCGCGGGAGCCGCTTCGCACAGGAGTGCGCTTCCAGTCAACCCACAGCACCTGGACATCTTAGGCGGAGGTAAGGGCGCGAGGCAAGGCGTGGGCTGCGAGTGTGCAGGGACTCCAACATCCAGGAGTCCCTGCGAGACCACGGACTGACCATCCGGTCCGCTCTCCCCGCCGGCCCGCCCCCCGCCCGCCTGAGGTTGCAAAAGGCGCTTTCCCTTGCCACTTGTTGGGACTCATAATACTGCAGGCAGAGGCTTACTTCTCACATCGAGGATTCTAAGGGCAGTTCCGCCCACACGGCTCGCCGCTCCCGCTTCGCGGGAGCCGCTTCGCACAGGAGTGCGCTTCCAGTCAACCCACAGCACCTGGACATCTTAGGCGGAGGTAAGGGCGCGAGGCAAGGCGTGGGCTGCGAGTGTGCAGGGACTCCAACATCCAGGAGTCCCTGCGAGACCACGGACTGACCATCCGGTCCGCTCTCCCCGCCGGCCCGCCCCCCGCCTAACACGACCACTATATCACGGCACAACACTCCCGCAGCGCGGGACGCAGCCCGGGGCGAAGACCGGGCAAAGAGCGGGCCGTTTGAGGCCGTTCGAGGACGGCAGAGAACGGCCCTGGCCCACCCCCCCTTATTGCCCCAAACCTGCTTGACATTGTATCACCGTGCAGAGTCAGGTTAGTTGAAACTATAGACCTCTATTCAGCAAGTCGAGTGTCGATTCAAATAACATTGTAAATACAATGAGTACTAGGATGACACGTAGCAAAGCTTCCAAAGGTGGTTCACAATTCAGTGGCCCTATGGACGACTTCATCACCCGCACAAACTTAGCCATTGATGAGGAAATATCCAAACTTCAATCCCGGGTATCCCTAGAATTGGTAGCTGCACGTAGGTTGTCTGAGGTAATCGCCCTTTCGAAAAAATCATCTCTAGGACATATAGCCTCTGCTGTCACGCCTGTACGCTCCGCTTGCCTAAATAGTATTATCACTCAGGTTGATTTACACCAGCCCCCGACCAATTTCAACCTCACTCCGCCCTCAGAACATCCATGTATTATAGAAGAGCTAAGTCTTTCTGCACCTTCTCACGTCCAGACCCCCATCCCTAATCCCTTTTCCCAAGTATTCCCAAATACTTCTCGTGTCAGTGGTGCACAACCCAAAAGAAAACGCCAATCACGCTCAGCTTACTTTCGTAAAAAGGCAAAGGTTGCTGCCTCCCATCAGCTCACAATGACCAACGCTCAGGCTTGTAATGTTTTTCCTGAGGGTTCCCCGCGCACGCAGTCATTATGCCAAAGTATGGGAGAGGATCCAGCTAACACTATTCTAGCAGACAATGGGGGGGCACTGGTTCAGGACCAGGGAAGGAATGATAAGGATTTTATAGATCAAGTCTGGGAAACATTAAAAAAACTTCTCACACCACTCGACTTAAGATTGTCTAGGATTGAAAACAATCTACTCGAGATGGAGAAGAGCATTATTGCTCTGGCCACCCTTGGCCTGAGAAGCCTCGAAAACCAGGGCGTGTCTTTACCTGACCCACATTTGTCAGCAACTGTTTCGCAAGCTGAACAGCACCCCTCTCCAGTACCTGTTGCTGTAAAGCCTGTGCCTAAGCCGAGGACTGTGGCTGTGGACCAAGCTTCCATAGCCACTAATCCTCAGGCTACCAAACCGCAGATTCCCCCACGGAACCCTAAGCCTCAAAAAGCAACTCTAAACCTGGTAGCTCCCTCCAGACTCCATTCTGCCGAAATGCAGGGTTCTCGCCCAAAAGATAATTTTAGAGGAGGTTATATAGATCTTCCTCCAGAGGCCAATGACTACGTGGTCGTGTTGACAGGAGTCCCGGTGCTCGGCACTGCCCAACACGAAAACCACTGGTCATTGAAAAACAAAACTATGCATTGGCTTAACGTCAACAGACCGATTCCAAATGGCATCAAAAGCGGAGTGATGATGGTCCGTAGAATACCCTGGGTGGGCCCAACTAAGAAATCTAAGCAAGGGGACTGTGTAGTTGTAACTTTCGAAGACCCACACACGGCGCACCATATCTGTGCCTGGCCAACTAGCGAAGATTCCCTAGTCGTACCAAGGCCACTATCCTATTTCTATCCCCCACGCCAAGTGAACACCCAAGTGGATAACTGGTCCTTGGTGCAGCACCATCCTTGGAACGCCCACCCCATGAGGCAAAAGAACAATCTCTTGCACTGGAATGGGCCTCAACCTACAATAGATATGGAGGCCTGGAGGAGGTCGATTGACTCTCTATGTCCCCAGTACGCCCACAACTAGTAAAAGTACCGTCTCCACAGGTTATAGACATAGTTGGAAATCCGACCAATGGCCCCCTAACAATCCATGCTGGGCCTCTGACTGTTTTGCCCCGGGCTATGGAACCTACCAAAATGGCTCTTCTAGATCGCAAAAGAGTGGAAACTAGACCAGATAGCCCCTGTTTGATCTCCCCTCTTCCTGTACATTCCAATCCCATGGAGACTGACCTGCTTGTTAGCGTTGCCTCTCTAGGCGATTCTTCACTGAAGGTCTTATGTTGGAACGTGGCGGGCCTTGCACGCAACTTTGACAACCCGGAATGGAATACTTTCCTGGCTCCCTATGACATTTGCTTGCTACAGGAAACATGGTGCCAGGAACCTAGACACAGAGTGGGGTTTTCGACCTTTTATGTACCGGCTGTATGCCACCAAGGTTCTAGAGGACGTCCATCCGGGGGTCTTCTTGTCTGGATCAACATTGCACTAGACCTCAGTGTTTCACAAAGGACTACCGAAACACCCGACCTTCAATGGCTAACACTGCGTTATAAAGGAGGAAGGAAACTAGAACTATTTAATCTTTACTTAAGGGGCAACAAGAATAGAGGATCTCTAAACTCTTTAGGCCTAAGTAACAACCTGTCTGCCTGTGACGCCAACTCTCTCGTCCTGCTGGCAGGCGATTTTAACTGCTGTTTTGAGCCTCTAGCCAAAGAAGACATTCTGGACATCAATGAGGAGGATAACAGGAGGGGCATCCCTACCTTGAACCTCGATCCGATCCCCAAATGGACACAAAGGGTGATCGACATAAATGCTCTTTGCATGGAGTTTAATTTAAGAGCAACAAATGGTCGTTCCAAATCAGATCCCATGGGTGCCCACACATACAATAGGACGGGTCACTCATCCAGAATTGACTTTGTTCTGCTCAACTACAACCTCTGGCCATATCATCAAGACATGGAGGTTATAGAGACCTGTGACAGTGACCACAACCCTCTCGCTCTAACCATCTCTGCCCCCTGGCAATCTGGGTCTCAAGAAACTACCAACCAGTTATGGAAAGCTTCACACGAGATTCTCCCATCCAACTGTGGCAGACGTCTCAAATGGGCAAGAGTCTCAGCGGATGAGGCTAGGATGACACATGCCGAAACCATCTTATCAAAGGCTGAATCTAGGCTTGACTGCACTAATAGCGATGGTAAGATGTTTCTATCGTTATTTACGGAGACTGTTACGGCATTAAGTGGGCTGTTCATCGTCCCCAAACCCAGCTTCAGAACTGCTTCAAAGGGGACCCTGAGAACAAGTGAAAAGTGGTTCACAGCCAAATGTCGACTTGCTAAGGGTAATCTTGTTGCTGCAGTAAAAGGAAAAGTCCAAGCTACCATCAGGTCTGCAAGGCAATTTTATAGGAAAACTGTGTCTGAGGCTAAGCGGTCATATGATTTCAATTTTTGGCGCGACCTAACGGAGGCGAGCACAAGGAAAGATGCTAAAGGGTTCTGGGACTTGCTAAGATCGAGAGAAAAGCCCATTGATCAACAACTGACTTGTAATATCCCTGGTGTTGCCTGGTTCCCCCACTTTTCCAATTTGTATTCGGCTCATACAGGGCCTCTGAATCTAGACCCGCTCTTAAGGCCCAGTTCCACAGATCTCCTACTAAATGAAGTCCCATTTACCACCTTGGAAGTAGAGAAGGCAATCAGGAGTACTGTTTCTAACAAAGCGGCAGGCCCGGATGGGATCCCGGGCGACATGATAAAAAATAATCCCCCATTCTGGAGCAGACTAATTGTTGCCCTTCTTAATGAGGTCATGTTGGGGGGGTCTTTCCCTGACTCTTGGAGGGTGGCCGAAGTAGTCCCCATTTTCAAGAAAGGTAGCAGGGAGGACCCAGCTAATTATCGCCCCATCAGTTTGCTGGATTCAACGCAAAAGATAGCGGGGAAAGTGGTATTGGGCAGGATCCTGGAGTGGGTGGAAGAAAACCAGATATTGTCTGATTTCCAAGCGGGTTTTAGATCAGGGACAGGTACCGTCGAGCAGACATTCCGCCTTTTAATGCTCTATTGGAAGGTAGTGGTGCTAGGAGGGGGCAGTTTGTACTTAGTCTTTATAGACTTAAAAACAGCCTTCGACCTGGTTCCAAGAGCGTTATTATGGAAGGTCCTCAACGAGTTAGGTCTACCACCCTATCTGTTGGCCTTGCTGATAAAATTTCATGAAAAGAACTTTGCCCAAATCAGATGGGGTGCCCAGGGCGAAAAAACCCCGTGTATTCCAGTAGACAGGGGCGTCCGCCAGGGGTGTGTGCTTGCCCCCACTCTGTTTTCACTTTATGTTAATGGAGTGGTGGAGCATCTTCTTCAACATCCTGCAGATGCACCATCCCTGGCGGGGAGGAAAATCCCGACGCTCTTGTTTGCGGATGACACCCTCCTGATTTCGAAATCACCTGCAGGCATACAGTCACTACTTTCCAGCTTTAAGGTCTTCTGTGACACTAAAGGACTGGCCATAAATATCGGTAAGACCAAATTTCTTGTCCTCAACCCGCCTAAGAAATCTGTTAAACCCCCCACTCTTGACTCAGTTACATTAGAACGTGTCAGTGAATTTGACTATCTAGGCATACGTCTTTGTGATAGTATGAGCTGGAAGGCCCATCACCAAAAAGTGTTCTTAACCCATAAGAGGGTAGTTGGTGCTCTACTTAAAGAGCAGCGTGCTTCCTCTATAAAACCTATTGGGGCACTTCTTGATATTTATAGGGGTAGGGTTGTGAGCGCAGCACTCTATGGTGCTGAACTTTGGGGTACTCAGAGAGTGGATACTTTGGCCCACCTAGAAAATAAATTTCATAAAGATCTGATGCGGCTACCCCAGAGCACCCCCACAATCCCCATCTTGCTTGACGCAGGTACTCGTCCAATCTGCGAGCAAGCTAAATTACGCCCCTTACTGCTATGGTCTAGAATCTGGAACGTCCCTGAGCTCCACAGTTATGCAGATGCTCTAAAAGATGTACTGTCCTTACCTGGCTGGCATAAGATCGCCTGGCTCAGAGAGGTCAAGAGGGCATTGTACAAACTTGGGTTGGGAGCTGCGTGGGAAAATAAAACAGCACCTCCCAAACAAGAACTGAAGAAGGCTTACTGGTCTTGGGTGGATAGTGAGAGACTAGCTAAATCAAACCACCCAAAATCTGTTGTAAATTTCTTAATGGTTAAAGACATCCCCTCCAGAGAACCATACTTGGATTTGATTCACAGCTCACATGACAGGGCAATATATTTTAAATTCAGGGTTGGGGTCTTACCTCTAGGTCAGTTTACCTCTACCTGGAAACCACCAATGCAAACTGTACCGCATTGTCCATTCTGTGAGTTAAAAATTGAATCTGTTGCACACTTTTTATTTGAGTGCCAAGTTTATATGGCCCCTAGACGGAGGTGGTTGAAGCCTCTTTGTAGGAGCCTGGGAACTCGCTCACATCTGGAAGCTATAAGAATATTGCTCTCAGATACAAGACCCTTTTTTGCTATCTGTCTGGCTAAATTTCTAGGTTGGGCGTGGAGACTAAGATCTGCCAAACAACTGATGTTACAGTAGAGCGTCCCTTTTTTCGTTCTGTATAAATTTTATGTTCTTTTGTGTAAATATGAATGTCTTAACGGTATTATGAATTGTAAAAGTGCTTTGCTTCGATTATTGTTTTTATGCTGTAATGTTTTGCTTTTATGATATGTTTTTATATCGAAATAAAGCTTTACTACTACAATATGATTACGCACCGTGATCTTACACCTCTGAATGTTTTTGGGCATCATGTGTTTTTGCGCTATTGAGTTATGTTCTGGCACCTCTGAATGTTTTTATGCATCATGTGTCTTCCTTGATTTTACACCTCTGAATGTGTTAGTTTATGCATCATGTGTTTTTCCTTCCCTGCACCTCTGAATGTGTTTTTGATGCATCATGTGTAATGTGTTCTTGCTGATACCCCTAAATGTATTTTATTCTTAGGTGGTTGTTCTTTCCAGTACAGGTGGTCCTAGTGAGGTCCTGGTCCCCTGCGTGACATTCTCCTAAGGTGGTTAGGGTTGCGTAGGTGGTACTTACCTGTTACCAGTAGTTAGTGGTTGTGTGCTATACTTGCTAATTTGTGCTACAGTGATTTTATATCCTATATTCTATGTTCTAGAAGTGCTATTTCTAAAAGTGTTGATTCTGACAGTGGCCCATGTGGCCCTGTCCTGTACATAATCCCTTGTGAATATTGCCCGTGCCAGTTGGCACAATGTACATGTGTGATTTCTATCTGATGTGATTTTTACAATACAGAAGTTATTTTTATATAACCTTGTGTGGAGTTCCTCTTGTGGTGTGCCTAGGATGTTGTTGCTGTTGTGTGCTGGCGCAAATGCTTTACACATAGCCTCCGAGTTTAGCCTTACTGCTCGTGCCAAGCTACCAAGGGGGTGAGCAGGGGATATCTTGGCGTGTGACTCCCTTGCCCTGACTAGAATGGTGGTTTCTGCCTGGCTTTGGCGTCAGCCTTAGCCTACCAGAAATCCCAGTTCTAACACTTGGTGGTCACTTCACTAAGATACCAAGCTAAGTGACAGGCTCTTAGGGATGAATACCGCAAACCAAGCCTGTGATGTTATTATGTGCCTCTGACATTCAAATGCGTCAGGGGATTAGGTTTTCCATCTCGCATTTAGCCCCTGGATAAAGACTTATTTCCTGCAGAGGCGTTAATGAGAAGGCAAAGAACATGAACTACTTAGTGATAGTAAGCCATGTGATAACAATGTATTATATAACAGTGTTATTCGTAAGTAGTGCTTGCATGGCGTGTTTAACATGACATTTGTCTACAGCTCTCATACATGACAGATTGTGGAACGAGATCCCAATCTCCTCATAATACATAACAAACATGGGGCCAGATGTAGGAAGGCCTTTACCGGTCGGTAACGGCCGAAAATCGGTATTTTCGGCCGTTACCGACCGGTATTTAGTTTTCGGCATGTAGGAGATCGAAAATCATCCAAATCGGTAAATTTACCGATTCGGTAACGTTACCGAATCGGTAAAATACCGATTCGGAAATATTACCGAATCGGTAAATTTACCGAATCGCAAAGGTTTGCGAATCTGTAAATTTACCGATTCGGTAATATTTACCGAATCGGTAAAGTTACCGAATCGGTAAATTACCGAATCGGTAAATAAGAAGTGGTAAAAATGGATAATGAAATGTAGGGAAGCTCTGAAATACCGAATTTGCTTGAAATTCGGTATTTAAGAGTCGGTATTTACCATGGATTGGAATCAGGTGGTAAACAGGTGCAACCTATAAAAATTGACCCAAAATGCAATTCTTCTTGCACAATGGCGGCATTTTATGTGATTGCAAGACGGCTAAGGCTACAGGAGGAAGGGGAGAGGGAATGGCAGACAGAGGAGCAGGTCTACAGACAGAGGATACCCCTGTTCATGCTCACAGAGGCAGAGATACTCCAGAGGTACAGGGTGGCCCCAGACACCATCACTGACCTCATCAGGGACCTCCACCCACTGTTGGATCACACTACCCCAAGGGCACACGCTATTCCTCCCCATGTGCAGGTGCTGTGCAGCCTACACCTGCTTGCCTCTGGGAGCTATCAGAGTGTGGTTGCTGCGGTAGGTGGGATGACCCAGAGCAGCCTGTCAAGGTTTTTCCACAAATTCCTTGACGCAATGTTACAGAGGATGGGGCATTACATATCATTTCCTGCAACCCATGCTGAACTGGTCCAAACATAATCAGACTTCTACCAGATGGCACGTTTCCCCAATATCATTGGCTGCATTGATGGCACGCACATTCCCATTTGTCCCCCTGCTGCCACTGAATACATCTACAGGAATAGGAAGTCCACCCACACCATCAATGTGCAGGTGATCTGCAATGCAAAGTTTGCCATTACTGACCTTGTGGCAAAATTCCCTGGGAGTACCCATGACTCCTATATATTTCAAAACAGTGGCATCTATGCACGGCTGACTGCAGGTGAATTTGGTGAAGGATACCTCCTAGGTAAGACACAGTTGTGCGACCCCAATAAGACCTATTGCAGTAAGCAGTACAAGTATGCATGTGATTAAATCATACCCATTTCCTTTTAGGAGACAGTGCATATGCCCTCCGCTCCTTCATACTCACCCCCTAGCTCAACCCCTCAACACCCAGCCAAAGGAGATATAACCGGGCACACAAGAGCACACGCAATGTTGTTGAGAGAACATTTGGCATCTGGAAAAGCAGGTTCAGATGCTTGCACAAGAGCGGAGGTGTAAGGCAGTATACCCCCATCACCTGCTGTAAGATCATTGCTGCCTGTGCTATGTTGCACAATCTCGCTGTAAAGAGGGGTACTGAGGTGGAGTTGTCAGACTATGAGGATCATGACAACGACATTGCTGTGCCTGAAACACAACCTGCTGGAGTGTCAACACCAAGTGATGGCAGATACAGACGTGAGGAAATAACATGCAACTATTTCTGAGTGAGTGATGACACTGAAACCTATATTGAAAGCACAAGCTTTTGTTTAATTTAGTATATTTCCAGATATGTTAAAGAACAAAAGTGCAACAGTAAGCATTTCACAGCAATGCTCACAGTGAGCAAACACACACACACAGGTGTTGAATCCACCCACCATAGTTGTATATTGTCACTAGGCAGGTTTAAATGGCACAAATGTGCAACTTTAACTTTTTGAACCATGATTAGAATGTCAAATGGCAGTAGGCCATATTATCAACTGTTCATTTATGGCCACGCTTTGCACTAGCAGGTGTTTGTGGCTCAACCTGTTCACTGGGCGTTTGGCCTGTAGCCTCACCCTGTCGCCTGCTGCTCCTCCTTGTCTCTACGACATGGGGGCTTGCCGTGCTGCTCGTACTGGTGCTACCTTCAGTGTCCGGCACATCAATGGCAGCAGTTTGTGCACTCTGGGCATTGAGTAGAGCCTCCACTGCACCGGTCATTCCGGCTATGCCCCTAGTGAGCTGATTGCTGTTATTAGTCAGGACTTCCTGACTATTCATGCTACGTCTGCATAGCAGGGATGTGGCTGTTGCCAGGCGGTGTATGGATTTCTCAGTTCTCTCTGCACGCTGCTTTTCCCTGCGCCTTGAAGTAATTTCAGAGTCCAGTTTTGTGCATAGTTGCTGTATGCCTGTTGCCATGCTCTTGTTGACTTCCCCACTCCCTGATGCCCTTGCCAATTTCCTGCATGTTGATGTTGAGGTTTCGCATTTGTCTTTGACAGGCCATGATGCCCTTGCCCTGCATCCTCTGAATCCTGACCATGGATCCCTCCAGGCCTTGGAAGACACTGGACCCCTCCCCACGTGCACCTACACTCCTTCCTTGTACTGTGCGCCTTCTAGTGGTACTTGGTACAGGCTCTGTGCTGGGCTGCAGTGTGACAGAGATGGCAGCTGCAGCCAAGTTGTGTGAGTCTTCACCCACCATTTCACCAGCAGCTGTCTCCATTTCCAGCAGTGGGGAAACAACATGCCTCCTGCTAGGGTGTGCAGCAGGTGTTTCTACCTCCAGGGATGCTGGCATTTCAGGTGATGAAAGCAATAGTGGGGACTGTGTTGGTATTGGGGAGGCCGGCATTTCCTCACTGATGTCAGGTTCTTGGGAAGGTGCCTGCCCACTCGGAACACATGTGTCCTGTGAAGCACTGGGACCTGGCTCATGACTGTCATCCCTCTCAGGTGCCGTGCCTTCTGCCTCCTCAGACTGCCTTCTGGATGTGTGACCTGCGGACATATGAGCACATATCAGCTAGGTGCAAATGTCTCACTGCCACTACAATTAAACATATGTAATTGCACTTAGAACATGCTGCCTGCCCTTCATTATGTATGCATTCAGTTGAATAACTTGGTGGTTACAGTGCTCTGTGACATGCTCTTTCATTAACTGACTACGTGTACCATGATGCATTGCTACAGTTTGGCACAGACACCCTGGGACTGGGGTAACTTAGCTGCAAGGGGTGAGGGATGGATGAGGGTGTGAGGGGGGATTGCTGTGCATGCATCTTACCTTTTTTTGATGCAGCTTTCGCCGAACTGTCCACTTCTCCCAGTCCATGGACACTTTCATGCTCCAGGGTTGTGGCTACCATCTCCTCCAGGTCGGTGAGGGTGGGGTGCAGTGTTCTTTCCACCACCTGTTTGCGAGGCCTGTTTGTGGTGGTCAGCCAATTTCTTTTTTGTGAGGCTCCTTAGGTCATAGAACCTCTTTTTTAAATCTTCAGTGACTCTGGTGGTCACTCCCACTGCATTTACTTTCTCCAGGATTTCCAGCCAAATCTTCATTTTTGCTGATTCTAGAACTGTTAAGGACTGCTTCTCAAAAAGTCTGTGGTGAACCTTAACCACCTCCTCAACAAGGACCTGTAGCTCCATGCTGCTGAATTTGAGCTTTCTTTTCCTTTCAGCCTGCTCTGTGTCCTTGCTCCTTGCCATGTTTTAATTTGAAAGTGCAATTACTTGCAGCTGCCTGTGTAGCCACTTCCTGGTAGGAAGGGGAAGGGTGGTTGCACCTGATTGGCTGTTGTGTTAAGTTTCACTTTTGCTTGCTGTCCGATTCCAATGTATTCCAATGCCATAGGAATGCATTGGGAATACCGATTCGGTAGATACCGATTCGATAATTTCCGATTTTCCGATACCGAATTTTACTGATTCGGTATAAAATTCAGATTTTTCCCCTACATCTCATTTTCCGATTTTTGAATACCGAATCGGTAAAATTTGGTATTTAAGAATCGGTAAAATCTGATTACCTACATCTAACCCTCAATGTATTTTCCACACGTAGAAAAAAGTATACATTCCTTGCATTTCCTGGATAAGCAAAGCAGCAACTTTCACATGCCACGCGTTGGCATGTCATGTGTTTATTATTTTAATTTTTTTTATTTGGAAAGTTTTATGTAGCGCTGGCTAGACCTGGAGGTATCAGAGTGCTTTATATGAGGATCAGCGAGTTACAGGTTACATAGTTACATTACTTAAATCAAAGAATGGCGGAGGGAGGACGAAGGGGAGGGAAGGAAACACAATGGGGAAACGAGGAAAACAATGGCAGATGACTGGCTAGGTAGGTGACGGTCTAGTCTGTTCAATAGAATTGATGATTAACTGCCCTCTTATACTGTCCTCAGCCATCTGATTGCCGTTGTATGGATCAATAACAGCATTCACGCCACTGTACTATCAATTAATACCGTCACACCATCCGCCATGCCACTGCTCGGTGGTTAAAAAACGCCTTTGCACTATACTAATTGAATGATGCTCATTTTAGGTAACTTAACAATTACATGCCCATTAGAAATCACTGCATCTATTGTGTACGCTTCTTATGGTGGATCTCTTTCTGGTGTCTACTAACTCATGATTTAGGGGGAGGAGGAGCAGGTATGAGTGTAATGCTTGACTTAATCTCAGCCACTGGTAATTAGTTTTGATCGCCTTCCAGTCCATCAGTTTTTGCCCAATGTGCCACTTCAGGCTGGGCCCCACTCCCCCACAATGTGCAAATGAGCCTTGGTCTCCTTCCATTAGGAATAGAGCACCCAAACTGCAGGCCACATAATCCTGTAGGGGGAAAAAAATAGGCTCAGTTGTCCCTCTGCAAGCCTGGGTTCGAACTGTTCATAAGTCACACTATATGAGCATTGTAAAGCCATTTTGTGTTTCAGTCCATCAGGTGGCATTTGTCCGAGGCATTTCTGAAAACATACCGGAGCTCTTTCTGTGAGAGACACCCCTTTCACGCTGCATCTGCCCACATTAGCAGGTAACGCACCCTCTTCCCACATCACCAGCATACCCCAAACAACCTTCTTGGACCCGGAAGTGTCCCTCTGCGAACCATTAATAAGAAGATGCTTGTGATGTTGGACAAATAAGAATCTTTGTCACGTATAGAATTACAAATAAAACATTTTATTAAAACAAAACAGCAACAAATAAAACTATGTACAGCCGTGGCGTGTCATTGCTGGACTATTTGTGAATCACAGCCTGCAAGACAAAAAGAAAGATAAGATGGTACGTCATGCGTCCAGCAAAGGAGATAGAGAAAGAGAGAAAGAATGAGAGAGTGGAAGAGAGAGAGAAATAAAGAAAGAATGAGAGAGAGACAGAGAGGAAGACAGAAAAAGAGAGAAAGTGAGAGAGAGAAAGACAGAAACTGAGATACAAGGAAGACAGAAAGAGAGAAACAGTGTGCGAGAGAGGAACAGAGAGAGAAAGACTGAGAGAGAGGAAGAGAGAGAGAGGAAGAGAGAAAGAAACAGTGTGAGAGAGAGGGAGAGAGAAAAAAGAGAGGGAGAGAGAGAGAGAAAGAGAGAGGAAGAGGAAGAGAGAAAGAAAGAATGAGAGAGAGAGGAAGAGACAGTGGAAGAGAAAAACTGTGAGAGAGAGAAAGGAAGAGATGGAGAGGGAGTGTTGACACTGGAGAAAATCTTCACAGCTCACCTTTGTGCCACCGGTGTGTCCCCAACCACGTGCCGGGACATAGCGCACTCTCAAGTTTAGTGATCTGAAAGATAGTATAGAATTAGTAATTGCAGAGTACATACAACTGCACACGCGTATTTCTCTGTTTCGCCAATGCGCAATGAGGCTGCTGCACCCCATGCACTCCTACTGCTCGGAGGTGTCTGTGTGCTGTTTTGCACCCAGACTGCTGCACACTATCCACTCCCACCACCCATAGGTGACTGTCTGCTGCTGCGGAAAGAAGTCTCTCTGCTCACCTTCTGCCACTGTTGTGTGTGTAAGAGGGTCCACCACATGCCGAAGCAACTTTGTCATGCGTTGAGGATGGCCATGCATCATCGCAGATTGTACGTGCATTCATCTCTGGGGGTGTTGGGGGGTAGAACATCGATATGTGATTCACAGCCTGTTAGAACAAAATCAAGATAAGATTTTCGTCATGCGTCCATCAAAGGAGAGATGAAGAGAGAGAGAGAGAACGAAAGAGTGAGCAGAACACAGAGAGAAAGAGAAACAGTGAGAGTGAGAGAAAGAGAAAAAATAAAGAAAGTGAGACGAAGACAGAGAGAAAGAGTGAGAAAGACGAAGAGAGAGAGAGAGGAACAGTGAGAGAGGAAGAGAGAGATAAAGAGGGAAAGAGTGTAAGAAAGAGGAATAGAGAAACAGAGGAAGAGTGAGAGAGAGAGAAAGAGAGAGAGAGGAAGAGAGAGAAAGAGACAAACAGTGTAAGAGGAAGATAGAAAGAGTGTGAAGGAGAGAAAGGAAGAGATGAAGAGGGACACTGAGTGCCCACACTGTATATGAAACCGTCACAGCTCACCTTTACGCCACCGCCCTGTCTCCAACCACGTGCCAGGAATTAGTGGAACTCTCAAGCTCCCACCTCTGAAAGATAGTACAGAATTAGTAATGGCAGAGTATATACGACTGCTTACGCCTAAATCGCTCTGCCATCTTTCTGCATCCAGGCTGCTGTACCCCATCTACTCCCGCCGCCCAGAGGTATCTGCCCGACGCTGCACAGCAACGCCTCACTGCTCACCTTTTCACGGTCACGGCACCCTCCATATCATGCAGCTCCGTTCTGCAAGCTAACAGCTCTCACATTTGGTACTGAGTCTTGATATCGCCATGGCAAAGGACATATTAGTGCACCTATCATCATCGCAGGGTGTACACCCGCTCAGTGCTTGCGGTGCTACTAACTGAGTGACAAGTGAGGCCACGCTCGTGGTGGTAGGCCCTCGCTGTTGAGCCCAGACCTACACTGCGGTGCAGCAGAGCACACAAAATATGAGGTGTCTGGACCACCGGGACAGGCCATCAACGTGGCGGTGTAACTGTGCTGGCCACAGTGCATGCGTTGCGAGCATCTCTAAAATGGCGTAGAGCACGTGCGTTCCGTCTTTTATATAAGCTGGGTCCTGTGTCCTGTGACGCCTGTGCTGGATCGGTGTGGTGTGGGTGTATACCAGCCATGAGGTAGTGGCTGTGGCATCAGTGTTGCCAGACTGGGCTAGATCACGCACAATTGGGCTATATTTTTTCAGATTGTGCAGTAGCATTTTGGTTTGTGCTAGTTGCCAAATTATAAATATATATACAGCGCTCCAGCAAAGTAGTATGTTAAAGCGTTTTACTACACAAAGATTTACTTTGCAGCCTGCTGCAACATCAATTCCAATGCATTCATCGCCTGCTTGAGACTGTCCCTGACCCTTCTTCCTAAATGTAGCAATTTTGGACTACTTTTTGGTTGGCTTTGGGCTAGAGAATGCTTAAAAAATCTGGCAACACTGGATGCGGGTGTCCGTGTTGGAGTGCTGCCATCACCCAGGTTGCAAAAGCCAAAGTGTCACTCTGTGAGCCAAATCCCACAACATGGCCAACATGGAAGGTACGGGGAATCACTGACCCTACATTAATCCATACTTCCACACATGAAAGATGGTGGATATGACACGTCAGTGTGGATATGAATGTTTATTGCACATTCAGTGGAGTGTTGCAGATGTAGCAATACAGGGCCATGGAAAGTTGAAGTTTCAGTTTTTGGTACATGGTGAGAAGCCAATTAGAGACAAGCTTGTTGTCGGAGTTAGGCTGCGCCAACATATGTACTTATACAATCCCTCCGACGATCCTCACACACTTATAAATTCACTTTACACTCTCCTTGCAGTACTCTAATGATGCAGTCTCTACGTACGTACTTGTACAATGACCGATACAAAGTTACATACCTAATGTTTTCCCCCACTGTCAAAGGTAAGATGGTTGCATACGCTGTCCAGAGCACTATGTAATGTGGTAGGGCCCAGGGGCAGCATGTTGCATACATAAAGAACGCACAGACACAGATAGATAGTGCAACTGGGTACGGGCACGTGCGCTCAACTCCTTTTTATTACCAGGGTCACAAGTCCAGTGAGATCTCAGGTGGATGCATGTGGGTTGATTGTAAGCCACCCCTCCTGGAATGGCTGGTCCTGGCAACGAGTACAACAGTAATCATTGGACACAGATATTCAATTATAAAGGGTCAATGATTTGTGCAGCACTAAGGTAAGGGCACCAGATATGAAATAATACAGAAAAGATTCTATCGTAAATGGTTCATGACTTGTGGTACAAGTGGTTTGACAGCAGATGTGAAATTATACATAAAATATAGTATAATAAAGGGTTGTAGTGACCACTCCACAGACGTATTTGTAATTTCAGTGATAATTCATTGGTAACTTCGTCCAGCTATAAAGAAAGGTGCAAGTACGATCTCTGCCACATCACATTTGGGATCGTAAAGTTCTCCACCTCTCTGGTGCAGTAGTCAGCACAGACATCGAGGAATGTTTCTAGCCACTTCCTCTCGACAAAGTTCGAGGACATAGAGTACAATTCTCTCTGTAAAAAATAAAACGTCACAATTTTAAATTGTGAGCTCTTCTGACCGCAGTGTAGGTGTATGGAACAAATGATGAAACATTTATGGAATCACTGTCAAAATATGTAGGTTTCAGGGACGTTCATAGGATCCAATTTCTCGATGTGAAATTCATCTTCAAGCTGAAGCTGTACACATTTTTGCTAAGTGTCTTCTCCTGTGAAATTTCCTCCCACATTTCTTTCGAGCGAGCAACAGCAATTGAGTTATCTGCAACATATTGTATGTCCATATTTTCCAAATCACGAGATTGTAATCATTAATGTACTTCGATTCCTTGTTCTTTTTATATTCTAAGTATTTTTGGATGATTTTTGTGTGATAGTATGCCTCACTGCTGACATAAAACTGTTGCGATTTCTTATGATGCATTGAGTTAGTAGTAACTTTGGCGCTCAGCGTGTACATACCCTGTGATGATGCATGGTCCGGGGGTCTGCACTCGGAGCAGTGTCTTTTATCTATTGAATTCTGCCTCAATAAGGCCATGTGGCGATGACTTATGGTGCACTGAGTTAGTAGTACCTTTGGTGCTCAGCATGTACGTACACTGCGATGATGCGATGTCATCAGTGATGTCACTGACCATGTCACGAATGATGTAATATGTGACGTCAACAGCAGTGCATTGCGGGGGCCCGAGTTATAGTTAGCGCAACTAACTATAACGGCGGAATTTCAATGGTTTTGTGTAAGTGAAATGCCCAACTAACTATACCGTCAATGAAACCTATGGTTTTTCAGTCTCGTCCGGACCCCTGGCGCTCTCACTCAGGTGCAAGTTTTAAGGCAGAGCCTTGCCGTGTTTATTTCTCCTCAGTAATCCTTCCAGATTAAATCAAGGTTGATCAACGGTGTTTACGAAACGCTTTGGTTGCTCCTGATACTGGATACTTTGTGGAAATAAAATTAAGTGAAGAAGTCTATGCTATATGAGTGCGTTTTTTTAATCTTGAAGGATTACTGTGGAGTAATATATATATATATATATATACATATATATATATATATATATATATATATATATATATTCACTGAAAAAACCATAGGTTATAGACCATATATAGTTAGGAATTAGCATTTACAAAACCTTGAAAATTCACTGAAAAAACCATAGGTTATAGACCATATATCGTTAGGAATTAGCATTTAAAAAACCTTATTTTACTCACACAAAACCATTGAAATTCCATATATAGTTAGTTGCACTAACTATATATCGCGCACCCGCAATCCACTGCTGATGATGTCACATATTACATCATTCATGACATGGTCAGTGACATCACTGATGACATCACTGATGACATCTCAAATGACATCACTGATGACATCACTGATGACATCTCATTTGACATAAATGACCACATCACTGATGATATCATTCATGTGACAATACAATGCATCTCCTCACATTTTAATATAACCTCTGTTTCACCCAGTGTTAAATACAGAATATAATTTTTGAAACCATTGACACACCAATACTAGTTACTACATACGCACTCACTGATTCCTACGTCTACACACACCTTCACTCATTCACCCATACAATCATTCATACATACAATCACTCATCTTTACAACACTATCATATGCACTCATACACCTATACAGACACTCACAGTCTGCCACTCATCCATGGAGTTACTCACACACCTAGTCAGTCCTGTAAAGAATCAATGACACTTCCATTTTCTTGTCTATACAGTTAAACATAGAGCACCTTACATTTTCAAACATATACTAACACATACTTACCTTGTTATACAATCATTGATACAAGTACACATTGATCTGCACAGAGTCACACACCTCCCAGCCAGCCACACACACACTCAGTCTCCCATACAAATACTTGGACAATCAATCAGTAACCCATATAGTTAATCATATAGCTACTGATCAACACATGCAGCAGTTTACAGAACAACAGACATAATGATGCACAAATTAAGACACTTTAGTCACTAACCCATGCACTCAGTGAGACACATTTAATCACTCACTCATACATTCAGTCATGCACCTACTAAATCCTTTGTCCAGACACTTATACTTCCACTCATTCTTCAATATGTAAGACACATTTTAACTTTACAGAAGCATACAGTCACTGGATGTTGTCATCAGTGATGTCATCAGTGATGTCATTTGAGATGTCATCAGTGATGTCATCAGTGATGTCACTGACCATGTCATGAATGATGTAATATGTGACATCATCAGCAGTGGATTGCGGGTGCGCGATATATAGTTAGTGCAACTAACTATATATGGAATTTCAATGGTTTTGTGTGAGTAAAATAAGGTTTTTTAAATGCTAATTCCTAACGATATATGGTCTATAACCTATGGTTTTTTCAGTGAATTTTCAAGGTTTTGTAAATGCTAATTCCTAACTATATATGGTCTATAACCTATGGTTTTTTCAGTGAATTTTCAAGGTTTTGTAAATGCTAATTCCTAACTATATATGGTCTATAACCTATGGTTTTTTCAGTGAATTTCAATGGTTTTTTAATAGCAAATATCATAAGCTGTCGAATGTCAAGTACGTGGTAAGTAAAAACATTTTCGTGTTTATGCACACTGATCTGCTTTGAATGCTGCCCCCCACCCCTCATTTCTATTAGGAGTACTCTCTCTTTGCAGATACTGAAGGGTAGTTAACGCAGGCCTTTGCCCCCGTTGTAATCCGTCGTGCCTGCTTCTCTCTCCATTTGATTGATTGTTCTCTTTGGTTCATTCTCTATTTACAAACAAGCACAGAGTCGCAATACTCTGTTTAGTCTTTGCAGATAGCGAAAAATCGTGTAAAAAAACAAAAGGAATCGAGCAAAATCAGTAGGCCACTAATGGGATCTCTTTTTGACCTCGCTAAAATAGAAACATTAGGAACAACCTGTTGAAAATAGCAATGTGTATGTACATAAGCGGCGTTCATTTGTGTTCACAGTACCCCTTGTTGATTGTTTGAATCGAGCATTGAATTGTTCGAAGTTGGTTCTCTTAAGGATCTTCTCTGCCTGCAAACGAGGAAGAATAGGAATATTCTCTCTCCCTTTGCAGATAGTGAAGGGTAGGTAACGAAAGCCTTTAACACGTCGTACCTATTTCCGTAATGCGGACCTTTCTCCCCCGTTGTAATCTGTCATGCCTATCTACTCCCCACTGATTGATGCACCTGTTTCACCCGGACCATTTACTAGAGATAGGTCATCTGGCCCGACCAGAGAGCACCCCTAGTGAAAAGGACATATGCAATAATAACGAAGTGATCACTGTATCCTGTTAACAGAAACTTTAGCATGAAACAACCTGGAAAGAAAAGAATAGGAAAACGAAAATCAGTAGGCCACTGATGAACTTTTTATTAAATAACAAACAAAGAAACGATAACAATACGTAATGATAAAACCTATTATAGTCCTAGAAACAAGAAACGTTAGAAGTAAGCCCGTAATAAGAAACCTGAAAACATCGCCCCTCACTGCCCCAAAACGTGTCTGTCCCACCGCCTGCCACGGCCAAATAACGGCAAACTGGGAAAGATAGAAGTCAGCAGACATCCGCCCCATTCTAGAAACTTCCAAAGGGCAACAGGTTTTCGGCTACGCCCAGCCGGAAGCAACACATATAAGGCGGGTCCTGCTGCCACGCCTCGGCCAGGAGATCATCACGTAGGGTGTAGCCGGAGGAGAGGCCGAGGCCAGCGGGACCCGGCCAGGGGGATTGACAACACTGGAGAGTTTCAGGGGGGGGAATGTCCGTGTCCTCGACCCTCCCCTCTCTCTCCCAGTCCGGCCGCGGTGGCCCTTGAGAGTTGCAGGTTGTCCCTCCACACTCTCTCCCGGTCCAGCCACCAACGGCCGGGGGCTGGGGCCGACGGGATCCGGCTGCAGCCGATGAGCCAAGGAACCCGTTCATGGGGCCAGAGCAAAGGGCGTCCGGCCGCCATCCACCGGAGGTCCGGCCCAAAGACGGACGGGACATTTCTTCTTTCTTGAATAATTGCTGCAACAACCCTGGGGGGGGGATGTCTTGCACATGCCTCCGACCCCCCCCCCTCTCGTCCTCATCGCCTGGTCCGGCCATAACAAATCTCAAGCGAGACGCCGTGGGGTGCACTGGGAGGGAGAGACGGTGCGAACAGGCCTCTCCCGCCTCCCCAGGTGGAGGCTTCCCAGCTGCACCCTCAGCGCTCCAGGCGCCCGGAAAAGGGTTCTTCCACTGTGGCGATGCTGCAACGTCTCGCCCGGCAGGGTGGAGCCCGTCCGCTCATTTGACCCCGCGATCGCCAGTAGCTACCGAACTCTCAAAATGGCGGTCGACCTGGCAAGAGCGGGCCCAGCATAAAGAAATGGCCCGGTCACTGGTTGACTCCACCACCGTAGTCCTCCACGACCTTGAAGATTCTAGAGGAGCCGCGGGAGTCCCCGACCCCCGCAGACACCCCCGATGGGGAATGACTGCCATGATCGCCCGTGGAGTGACGAAACTCTAGCCGCGGGACGTCCGCGCTCCCATGCTGGCACCAGCCTCAGTTTGAATGACTAGAATCCTGCAGACCTCAGTTCCGGTGAAAGCACAGTGTGACCCGGTAGGAAAAATTGTTGCACCCCCTCCCCTTTTTGACTGATGGATCAAACCACCGATCCTTTCCTTTGCCCTTTTAACGGAACTTTGGACTGCCTCCCCCCCCCCCCGCGGCGCCCCACGCCGTTATTTGCTGGGTGGCAACTTACTAGACATCACCTTCGTGACATCCAGATTTCAGCGCGTTCTGCTACCTTGGAACTATTCGCACAACAGACCGCTACTGACAACCCACCCCCCGGGACGCCCCACGCCGGATACCCAAATCAGTGCGGCACCCAGGCAACATCTTCTGAATTTTCATAATTTGAAAGAACTAGTAACATGTCCTCATCAGGAATTTCCTCTTCAATCATCTCATCAGGAATTTCCTCATGAAAAGTCTGCAATGATGATTCTTGTAACTCTATGGTCTCCAAACATTCGATAAATTCGCCATCAAGACATTGATCAAAAAAATCATTCAAGTCATCTCCTCCTTGTGAGAATATTTCATTATTGGTGCTGTCAATTTCAATAAATGTAGTGGATAATTCAAAAGAAATTGCCACGGTCTCTTCGTTGTTTAAATGTTTTTACTGTTTTTGTTTTGTTGTATATATTTATAAGTTATTAAAGTTTTATATTCCTACTACTTTGTTGGAGTGCTATATATTTTTAATGTGACACATATTTGTAAAAACTTTGATGTACAAAGAGTCATCCCTGGAATCTTCCGCTTCAGGCTTGGTCCCCTCCCCAATCACAATACAGGATGGTTTTCAGATAGTAGGAACGCGTGTGGTTTGACGGATCTCATCGGGTGTGGGCCTTGATCTACTATAACTCCTTTGAAGAGGGGTGATTCTTTACAGCTGGGGCCATAAACTACATCTGCAGGGCTAGCTGATAGCCTGGACAATCGGACACAGAGGAAGAGGAGTGTCAGAGGGTGCGGTAGTGAATAGGGCGAAAGGGAGGTGTCGGGCGGGCACAGAGTGTGTTTCTCAGGGAAGAGCAGCGCAGATGGGGGGAGGTTTATTGCCGATGCATAAGACAGAGAGCGGGGGTGACCAGTGCCTGGGGAAGATGCTTGCGAGGGTGGGGAGCCATACTACGGATCAACAGCGTGCAGAGAGTGGGTCTGGTCAAGGCATCTAAAATGGCTGCCGTGCACGACAAAAGTGTGGCATTTCAAAAAAGGCAAGATGGAGCAGACAATGTTTTTCAACACTTCCTCATTTCCTTCGAATCGAACGTTAACAGACGTTGGTGCATATTACCAAAGTTAAGCGATATTTATCGCTAACGATGCTTAGCAACGAATTTTTTACCGCTAAGCATCGTCAGAAATTATCGCAGATAAACCTTGCTATTATCAAGGTTTATCGCAAATGCGATAAAAAACGGCCGCAATGCATGAATATCGCTAAAAAGTCAGCGATATTCATGCATTACCGAGCTAATGCTCTTAGCCATGTTATCCACCTCCCATTGGATAACATGGCTAAGAACTGCTCAGGGCAGGTGTTAGTTTTTGGAGATATTCGCGCTTGGCGCGAATATCTCCAAAAGTTGGTAATAGGAGATAGATATCTTGCATGTTGTAATGCAAGTTATTGTGGTATATGGAACTCATACCATAATCTCTCAGGAAAACAGAAACTGATCCTTTTGGGACCGCCTGAGAAGGCCTAGGGGGTGAGGGGTACTCTACTTTGCCCCCTTTTCACGTTCCGAACTATTTTATTTTACTCTCTTCTATAATTACACAAAATGGCAGCAATAAGATGCATCAGAGACAGACAGTGAGAGAAAGGAGGCCGGAGATGAAGAAGAGATGTCAAATACACATTGGAGATAATATAGTGGGAGAAGGGAAGTAAATATGAGTAAACTTACCATGTAACATAAAAATGTTGCACTCTATACTATAAGTCTCATTTTATACTACAATCACTTCGCTACAACCTCATAAATTAAAAATAAAAATGAATAATGTCTCAACCAATTTTTGATTTCTAAATATAAATTTATTCTTCTGAATTTTCAAAATTTGAAAGAACTAGTAACATGTCCTCATCAGGAATTTCCTCTTCAATCATCTCATCAGGAATCTCCTCATGAAAAGTCTGCAATGATGATTCTTGTAACTCTATGGTCTCCAAACATTCGATAAATTCGCCATCAAGAGATCGATCCAAAAAATCATTCAAGTCATCTCCTCCTTGTGAGAATACTTCATTATTGGTGCTGTCAATTTCAATAAATGTAGTGGATAATTCAAAAGAAATTGCCACGGTCTCTTCATTGTGAGCCATTTTATTTTGAAATTGCTTGCTGTAAATTGCAGAAAAAAATAATCACTTTCATTTATCGTTTTTAGTAATACATAATATAAAACTAACTTTATCAAGTATTTAGTATAACAGAAGGACTGTAAATAAATAACAGAAAACATTTTTCAAATTATCTTAAAGTGTACAACATAGTTCCCCTTACAAATTAACAACTCACCTTTTTAAAAGTAGGAGAAGTGTTAGTACTGTGTAAACCAAACACCAGAAATTGAGCACCAAAAATTCCTCACAAATGTACCTCAGACAGTAGTATCACAAAATGGCTGTGGTTTCCTCTCATTTTAGATATATACATAACCAATTAACTTTCATCACACACAAATACAAAACCAAAGTAACATTTTAATTGGTTCTAAATTTCAACACTTTCAAATGTGTTTTCCCCATGCAATTTTCCATAGGACATTTAGATACGTCTACAGCCTGAATGGCTGAACGGAATTACACCAAACTTGGCAAAATGGTACATCAAACCTAACAGGTCAGGGAGGATCTACTATGCCCCCTTATGGTCATTTGCCCCTTCGCTTTGGCCTCCTCTTGTCTCTCGATCCTACCGAGAGACAAGATGGCGGCCGCTACGGACTGTTTGGAATGTTTACAGACGCCGTAGAACCAATCAGCTTCGCAAAGCTCCGTAACGCGAAAAGTACGCGAAGCGGAGCGCTGTTACAGATATATATCTTTTTTTGAACGTTAATTTCTCAAAATCCACTGGAGCACATATATTGAGACCTAGCAAAGGCACATCGGGCTACCAGTCCCTAATATTTTGCCAAGTTTCGTGCAAATCCATTCAGCCGTTCGATTATTATTATTATTATTTTTTTTGCCCCGCGGGGCCCTTTTAAAACCTCCACATCAAACCTAGGGGGTCAGGGAGGATCTACTATGCCCCCTTACGGTCATTTGCCCCTTCGCTTTGGCCTCCTCTTGTCTCTCGATCCTACCGAGAGACAAGATGGCGGCCGCTACGGACTGTTTGGAATGTTTACAGACGCCGGAGAACCAATCAGCTTCGCTTCACAAAGCTCCGTAACGCGAAAAGTACGCGAACTGGAGCGCTGCCTGGTCCGCTGTTACAGATATATATCTTTTTTTGAACGTTAATTTCTCAAAATCCACTGGAGCACATATATTGAGACCTAGCAAAGGCACATCGGGCTACCAGTCCCTACAATTTTGCCAAGTTTCGTGCAAATCCATTCAGCCGTTCGGGCTAAAAGTGAGGCCAACCGCCCTATGGAAAACTCAATGTTAAAAACACGTTTTGGGACCCCCCTTTTTTCTCAGCCCCCCCTTGACAAACCCCCCCCAAATTGTCAGTGGCTGCTCAGAAACAAAATGTTCCATTTTCCTGAAAATTTCAGCCAATTCCGTCCACAAACGCCAAAGTTATTAGACATAGAATTTTCAAAAATCCCATAGAGAAAAAATCCTAACTATATATACCTACTGGCGACCGCCAGTAGGTAATATATACATACATATATATATATATATATATATATATATATATATATATATTCCAATCGCAAGAACCCAACACTTGGAGGGCCACTCACAGCGTGTTCACATCTTTATTCTGCAAGGCAGCAACGGTCAACTGCACGGCAATAAGGAGAGGCAGCTAACCGGTTCTCATTAGTAACAAAAGTCCCGCCCAGTGGACATGTGCATTCATTGCACTCTGGTAGTTGCAGTCTTATATGAATATAAACCTGTAGTAGGAGCCGCAGCCAGTCTCCTAATATTGTTTCTTGGCCACAGTGGGTTGCTGCATCAGCTCGATACCGCTGCCATGCCGATTTCTCTCCCAACAGAACAACACGATGTTCTCTTCAGTTCCCCACTCATGGCGGTGCCAGACCTGCTCATCTCTGGGGAGGGGCTCTCCGCAACCTCGGACAAAAAGCTATTTTATTTTAAATTCACAGCAAAATTCATAAACATTTGTGAATATCAATAAGAAATTTTTTTAAAAGCATGGTCTCCCTGTTTGTTTTTCAAGAAGCCCTCGGGTGGGCCAGATCTCGGAGGCATGCCAATATTTATTAAATAAATGGAGGGGTAGCCAGAGGCCCCCCTCCAAGGACATATATATATATATATATATATATATATATATATATATATATATGTCCTGAAGACCACCATATCCTCTGGGCTTTCTAAAAAAAAGTGGGGCTGCATGGACCCCACTCCTACAGTTATTAGAAGCACCTGGGACATCCACTTCCCCGGCGCTAAATGAAAGAATATATAGGGGGTCGAGGAGGACCCTTGTACCCGGGGACCACCACTTCTCCTGGGTAAATGCAAAAATAAAACATGGAGGGGGCCATGTGGAGAACAAAGAAGGGGAGCCATGAGGCCTCCCTCCTGGAACCAATAATGGCCCTGAGAACTGCCACCCCCTAAGGGCCTACTTTGTCCTGGGGTGCCCACCCCTAGTACATAGCTGTTTGCTTTTGCTTGGCAGGAGCTGTGACAGCCCCCACAAAGCAAAAGCAAACACCCCCCTTCCAGCAAGTGGGAGCTGTCATAATGCTCCCACTTGCTGGTAGCAGAGTTTTCATCTCTTTCCCTGTCCGCAAACATGCAGGCAGGGAAAGAGATGAAACTATTGATCTCACACACAGGGAGATGCATTTCAAGCATCTCCCTGTGTGCAAAAGCAATGCTGGTTCCCGTTGGAGTCAGGGAGCTGGCTTGGAATGTGGGGGCCTTGACACTCCCCTCACAGACCCATATCACACTGGGTGCCCTGGGTGGGACCAGGGCACTCAGGGAGACATGGCCGGGCCCCGGGGCCTCTGTGATGTCACTGACCATGTCATGAGTGATGTAATACTTGAGGTCTTAAGCAATGCATTGGGGGCGTAAGTTATAGTTAGCTCAGGTAACTATAACTGCTGAATTCCACTGGTTTTGTATGGGTGAATTCTGAGCCTAACTGTAATGTCCCTATAACCCTTGTTTTTTCCAGTGAATATACATGCATATATTACCTACGGGGTTGCCAGTAGGTAGTTATAGTTAAGACCTTGTTTTTATTCAAAAAGCATTTTTTGTTGTGCCAACATCTTTGATGCCGTTTGACGACTCTTCGCGAAATTTTCAAAACTGGCACTCTCACTTCAGCTGCTGTGTTGATTCGTCAAGCGGGGCAGAGAATAAGGGGGGGGTCCCAAAATGCTTTTTCTCTATGTTAATTTCTATAGGAAACTGTTGATGCAGGTACAGCCTGAATTGCTTAACGGATTTACACCAATTTTGCAGAAAGGTAGCTCTTGGTCCAGAGTGCACTCTTTTTATTAAATGGTGTAAATCCGTTCAGTAGTTCCTGAGAAATTTAAACATTTCTCAGATATACAAATTTGGCTGTAGAGGATCCGCAAACCCTCCTGATCTTGAGCATGTGATCTGATTGGCTGTCAGCACTTCAAACCAGGAAGTGTTGGCAGCCATCTTGTGACTCAGTTGAACCGACTCACAAAAAAAGGGTAAAAAAACATAAATAAATTAAGAAAAGGGTCAGGGTAGAAACACCCTGACCGCCTAGGCCTAATCAAGGGGGAACCACAGGGCCAAAAAATGCATTTATTTTTTAGATTTTTGGCAGGATTTGCGTTGGTTCCATGAATGCTGCTAAAAATTGTTTTCGAAACAAAGCACGGGCTCCCGCGCTTTGCTTTCTTTCAGCCCTTTGGTGGGCCAGGTCCCGAGGACTATGATTTCAATAGATGTGGGGGCCCGTGGGGGCCCCCGCAGCCCTGGGGACCGCCACCTCCCCAGCACTATGTATATTTAATGCGGGGGACCCCAGGCAGCGGCACCTCACCGGGGCTTTATTTTTTAAATAAATGCGTGGGGGACTTTTGCCCCCCTCACAGCCCCGGAGCCCACCACCTTCCTGGGGCTAATTATGTTAAATACGGGAGCCACGCAGCCCTGCGGACTGCCACCTGCCTGGGGCTAAATTCAAAAGATATATGGGGGGGCTCCTGCCCCTCCATGGAGCTCCAGGTCCGCTACCTCCCCAAGGCTAAATTAATGTAATGCTGGGACCTCACAGGCCCCTGCAGCCCTGAGGACCTCACCTCCGCGGGGCTAAATTCAAAAGATGTGTGTGGGGCTCTAGCTCCCCCATTGAGCCCTGGGGACTGCCACCTACTCAGGGCTAATTTAATGTAATGCGGGGGACACATGGCTACCCCGCAGCTCCCGGGACTGCCACCTCCCCAGGGCTACAATGTAGAGGGGAGCGGGTCATGTGGCCCCCTCCAGGAGCGCTCCATGGCCCCGGGGACCACCACTCCCCAGGGCCAGTTCCAGCAATGTCCCATGGTGCCCACCCTCGGGACTTTGCAGTTTGCTATGTCATTACAGGAGCACTGCTCCCGCCATGCCATAGCAACCTCTGCTTTGCTTCATTGTTTCCCTCTGTCCAAAAGCAATGTCAGCTCCCTCAGGAGGTAGGGCACTGGCAGGAACCACGGGGACTTGAGGCTCCCCCACGGTCCCCAACTACCAGGCTATTCCCCAGGCGATAGGGTCCCCAGGGCAATATTGGCCCTAGTAGCGGGGGCTGCTCATTTTATTTAAAAAAAATGGGGCCCCCAAGGTTAAAAATGGCCTGGGGAAGGGGAGACGCTAGGCCCCCCTCCGTTCAAAATTTTCAAAAAATCAAAAACCGGCCCAGGGGGATGAGGTCCCAGGGGCCGGAAATGGCCTGGGGAGGGAGACCACTCAGAACCCTCCCTTAAAATAAACATTTAAAAATTGGCCGGGCCACAGGGGAGGATGTCCCCGGGCCGAATTCAGCCTGGTGAGGGGGAGTCACTCTGCCCCTTTCCCGTTCATCAATAATAATATAAACATAGGCCTAGCCCTGGGGGGTATGGTGTCCCTGGGGCCCAAAAGCACCAAGGGAAGGGGGCCACACAGCCCCCTTTGATAAATAAAAAAAAGGAAGCCAGCAACTTGCTGGACGCCCCGCCCCCTTTGTCCACTACTCTGCAAACGCGCCTCCTGGTGTGCTCTTGGTTGGGAGGTGAAGTCCCCTTCGCTGATGGGGGTCCGTAGGGGCCAACTAGCCCACCTTGTACATCCAGTAAGCCCCACACAGTTGAATTGCAGAAAGGTGATCAAAGGCTATGCCCCTTTTTACACTACCCTACAAATGTGCGCACTGGTGGTGGGAGAATGAGGTCCCCTTGCATCCTGAGGGTCTCAGGACTAATGTAAAATTCATCCCCAAAGCAGTAGTACACCAGGAGGTGCTTTTGCAGAGTTGTAGATAAAATGGGGGCTTGGCCTCTGATCACCTCTCAGTAATCCAGCTATGGCAATCACATACCCAAACACCCAGACAACCATAGCCGTAGACAGACAACCAATCAATCACCCATATAGTCATTCATGTACCCACTCATACACCCACTTAGACATTAACTGACAGACAGATACACGCATTTATACAACCAGTCACTCACCCATACATTCACTGAGACACCTAATCACTCGCTTATACAGTCAGTCATGCACCCACTGAGTCATCCATACAGTCACTAATACACCCAGTGATTCACCAATACTCCTTGGTATATATATTTAACAATCATAAACTTTAAAAAAACACTCACAGTCACTGGATGATGTCATCATTGATGTCATCACCCTAGCTTAACGTTCACCCAGACCACCCATCACCTTCAGCAATCTCCTTACAGACTTCATCACCCCCATCGCCATCAGCTGAATTGAATTCATTGAGGACCTCAACTTTCATCTCCATGACTGAAAAAATCCTAACTCAACAGCCCTTTTCAAGAGACTTAGCTACCCACAACACAGGACACACCCTCGACCCCATCATCACAGCCAGCAACAAGGTCAAGAACAGCCATATCACTCTGCTCAGCTTGAATCTTTAGGACATTTTCCGCATTCTGTCCATCAGGTTTTCCTTTTGCATTTGTCATCCCGAGTGGGACGGGAATGCCCAGACATGGTTCCCATGCTCTCCATGCCACTGGAGTCAAGCTATTCTGGCTGATGAGGGGTGAAACCCCAAAACCGGTCCTAGGATGCTTGTTTCCAGTCCAGGAAGGAACTGGCCTGGCAATTTGGGCTGGACTGTTTCCATGAGACACAGGGTCAAGACTGATTAGTATATGGCTGGGTTCAAACTGGAATGGCATGGTGAGCAAAACAATTATGGATTTAGGCCCAGATCTTTGTACTGGGGTGAATGTAGGACATTGTTCTTCATTCTGTACATTATGGGGCAGAACTCTGGGGCTCCGAGAATCTGTCAAAGCTCACTGTAGCCGAAAATAGGTTCTTGCGCAAGATTACAATTCTTCCACAAAGTACCCCTGCATGCCCCCTTCTTTACGATCTTGGCAGAAAACCACTGGCAGATATAGCCAAATTACTCTTTATATTATACTGGCGTAGAATCTGGAGTACACCTGCACTGGAATGGCATGGTGAGCAAAAAAACAATGGATTTAGGCCCAGATCTCTATACTGGGGTGAATGTATGACATTGTTCTGCATTCTGTCCATCAATTGTTCTTTTTGCATTTGTCAACCTGAGTGGGACGGGTATAATCAGACATGAGTCCCGTGCTCTCCATGCCACTGGAGTCAAGCTATCCTGGCTGATGAGGGCTGAAAGTCCGAAACCGGTCTAAGGATGCTTGTTTCCAGTCCAGGGAAGACTTGGCCTGGCAGTTTAGGCTGGACTGTTTCCATTGGGCGCAGGGTCAAGACTGATTTGCATATGGCTGGGTCCAAACTGGAATTGCATGGTGAGCAAAAAAACAATGGATTTAGGCCCAAATCTCTGCACTGGGGTGAATGTATGAAATTGTTCTGCATTCTGTCCATCAATTGTTTCCATTTAGCCTCATATGCTGCAGGCCTCAAAGACATACTAAAGGCTAATCATTTTCATCAAATTAAATGGCTACGAAAGGTTAGAGCAACCCTAGCATTCATGGGCATGTCAGCACTCTGGCATGATCCAGCAGGTTCCCCATTTCCCCCCAAAGAGATTTTAAAGGAAAAGTATTGGTAAATGGTAGTGCACAACACATGAAGAAGCAGTGAGATATCCTCACTAACCGGTGGCTTTTTGGTAGTTAAAATAATCCCCAGTCTAGAAAAATACTGGGATTTAATTACAAAGCTGCATGACCGGAAATTATTCTTCCAATTTAGGGTGGGATCACTACAAATCAGAGCGTTTACCGCTAGATGGGTACAAGGAGGTGGCACTAATTGCCCCGCTTGTCAGGCCAATGAGGAAACACAAGCACATTTATTGTTTGTTTGCCCTGCCTATGCTGCCCCACGACGTGCATAGCTGGGGCCAATTTGTAAACTACTAGGCACCAGAAGGAGCATTGAAGCTTTAAGAATTTTACGCTCCAACACGTCACCTTCTATTGTGGTTGCAGTAGCAAAATTTCTGGGGTGGCTATAAGACCTTCACTTGCTGTATAACAAGGAAGCATTTATAATTGACCATTTGCACATGCATTAAGAAGGAAAGTGAATGATTTACTATGCTATGTAGACAGTAGTCTCAGCTATTCAGATGGATTATGTTTTATGACAATACATTTAAGAAAAGGTTGTTGTTTCTTTTAAAAGGTTTTAAACTGTTTTATTGGTATTTGCTATTCATATTTTTAATCCAAATTGACCAAACTGGCTTTTGAACTAGTTTTTCAAACTGAAGAAAAGTGTCCTTCTTGTCGGCATTTATTTTGTGTCAGGACTCCATTATTTTTTCATTGCCATTTCGTGTCAAACACCTCTGCACGACCCTCCTGATTGTTTCTGCTGATGTCTGATGAAATTCTAGCTGTCACAACCACCCTGCCCTTCCTGCTCCTTGTGGTTGAGCTAATTTAGAAAAAGAGAACAAAGAATTGGCCTCACCACCCTCGGACTGAACTCCTGCACACATCTATCCTGTTTCACAAGACTTGGTCACGCCACTGTCCCAGAACTTGTTTCTTTCACATAACCTGTTGTTCAAGATCTGTCTGTTTTCTCACGTACATATCCTGTTTTCCAAGACCTGTCCGTAATCTTTGTACCTTCTGTTGCAGCCCCCGTCCTGCCTGAACAAAGAATGGTGTAACTGTATTTTGACTCGGAGGTGCCAGGCCCCCACCCAAACTGGTTTATTAAGGTGGGAAATGTATATATATGGCCTGTAAGCTGCAGAGTGAAGCAGCAGCCTTCTCTGTCTTGTCTTCTTTGAGCTTGGGACTCTGTTCCATAGCCTGGGCTATGCAGACCTGCAGACGAAGGCTCCTGTGTCTCCTTTTTTATATATAGGGAGGGTATGGAAGACTAGGGCGGTTCCCCCGCCACCAAGACCCAGTAAGTGGGTATGAACGGTTCTTCAAAACCATATACATTCTGTATTATATGATTAGTTTTCTGTGATTCTTATATGACTAACATGTTTAATAAAGCTTGTTTGGATTGGATTGAATTGGAACTCTCCACTCAGACAATCGTGAATAGCAAAAAAAGTGGAGAGTTACTCCTAGGTATATGAGGACCATTTCAAAGTGACACTTCTTCTTTGCAATTAGACAAATAGCACTTTTCCAGTGTTTACTAAGGCCTATATTTACTCGTAAAGCCGTCCCTGAGGAGAATGCTGACTCATCAGCTGTTTGTTTTGTAGTGCAGTTCGACCTTACAATTTGAGGCCTTGAAGTACAGCAAATATGCAGCATATGAAACCGGTGAGTTATACACAGTGGCCTCTCTAGTTGTGATTTTTAGGGGGGACACCTAAAGGACAACAGATAAAACTGATTGGGTCACCTGCAACGAGCGAGCATAAAGACTGTGCACATGTGTCTTTTTAACTTTTTAAGAAGACTGTAACTTAAACATTACTATGGCTGTAGAATGGGCAAGGTATTTGGAGTGTCTCAGTCGCTCCCATTCTCTGCAGTTAACACCGTTCCTCAATCTCTTAGTTAGTCATGTGTGCTCCTTGTCTCCTCATGTCTTTCTGAAACAGCCAATCTGCATAGCTCACATATCATCGCTTCCCGTCTCAGGACCACAATCTTTTCACTCTCTTCTACACGAACCTCCTTGCATCGCCTTCACTTCACCAGTTGTCCTACTCACATAATGCACCCACTCACCTGTGTGCACTGTATTTTATTCAACTGTCGCCCTGTCAATATTTTGACAGCTGTGTACTTGCTCACGCTTTTTTTTGCTTATATGATCACAATTACAAATGACACACATGTACGTTGCTCTTCATGCTTTGGAGAGAGGCCAAGGATTGAATGAGCACATACTCCGAGCCCCATTATGACCCACTGACAGAAGTTTTCAAACTAAACTCCAGGGCTTTCAATCGTGCCCCACCCACAACCTGAGCTCACACAGCTACATAAGAGCGACTGCTTCCACACTACACCCTAAACGTAAGTAATGTGAGCCATGAAACATCTACAGAAACACACCATCCTGAAACAAGCATTTGCAATGCAATAGGTCTCGCATTCACGTGAGTTTGAGCTATTGGCATTTTAAAACATAAATAAAAGGGATTGTCATTTCAATACTAATAACTTAAACTCTCGCAAATGCAAAACCTATTGCATTGCAATAAAGGGCCTTCGGAACCGATTGATAGATTTTAAATATCAAAGTAAGAGAGCAACATTGGACGTCTTCCTGTTCCCTACAGACACGGTCGCTCCCCACGCTGCTCCCCGCCCTGCCTGCCTGAAGCCTGGTATCGTAGCGCATCACCGCCAGACTGCTGCTATTGCCGGATTAATTTGCACATTGCCATAGTAGTGCTAGACTGCCTTAATTGTTTAATCATTTTATTCATTCTTACATCGTAGCGCTAGATCGCCTTGATTGTTTCTGCATTGAAATAATTTTTTGATCGTAGCGCTAGATTGCCAAAGTGCGCTGTTAGTACAGTTTCATTTGTGCTGCGATTTTGAGGTGTGCCTGATAGTACCGGTGACACTGCCATTTGCATCGCATTTGCTTACTGTTTCGCTTTAGGCTGCCTGCCATTTTGTTGTTGTTGTTGTGCTTCCCTGCCCGGGTCTCCACCCCGCTCCCGCCTCCCAGCTGCTCCTCCCTCGCCCCTCCCCCCTCCACTACCCTCTTATGACAGACACTTTTGCGCGCAGCGTTTACGCGCAGCGGCCGCGTCCCATGCGCGCCGAAGGTGCGCCAAAGGTAAGCCCGTCTACGCCCGTCCGCGCCTGGACCGCGCCCAGCGCCAGACCCCCTGGTCCTCGCAATACCCACCCCACCCGCATAACATATGACGCCACTACCCTCTTTGCCCTTAACCCCGGACACACTCCACAATGCTGCGTAGCTGTCCCCGGACACACCCATGGACCATTTGCCTGCCACTCCTGCAAGTTCACCTGCATCAAGACCCACACCAAATCCACTTCCTCCAAACACAGCTCCGAATCTAACCACCTGAAGTGCATCCTGATGAACACCCGCTCGGTCCACAGACATGCCACTGAACTCTGGGACCTACTCGACACTTCATCGCCGGACGTCGCCTTCCTCACAGAAACCTGGATGAACGCCTCATCAGCGCCCAACATCGCCATTGCCATCCCGGACACTTACAAGATCATCCAAAAAGACCGCACCAACAAAACAGGAGGAGGCATCGCCATCGTCCATAAGAACACCATCCGAATAACGACCTGCTCCGACGATAACCTCACGACTGCCGAACACCTTCACTTCCAGATACACACCGACCCCAGGACCACACTTAGAGGCACCTTCATCTACAGACCACCAGGAACCCGCACACAATTCAACGAAGACATCTCTGACTTCATCAGCCCACATGCCCTCACATCCGAGAACTACATTCTACTAGGAGACCGCAACTTCCACCTGGAAAAGAATAACGACAGCAACACCACCACCCTTCTGGACAACCTGGCCAATCTCGGACTCAAACAACTTGTTGACACCCCCACCCACTTAGCCGGACACACGCTTGACCCTATCTTCAACTCCAGCAAACACATCTCCTTCGATCACACCACAGCTCTCCATTGGACGGACCACAGCTGCGTTCACTTCAGCTACAAAAAGATCACGACCCACAGCCCCCCACAACCTATTCCTCGAAGAAACTGGAACAAAATCACCACCGACCAACTCTTCACATCGCTTAACCAAAACCCTCCTACCATATCATCGGACCCAAACCAAGCGGCCACCAAACTTACACAATGGATCACCCACAGCGCTAACGAATTAGCACCCTTGAAAAACCACCAGATCAAACGAAGTAACAAAAAGGCCCCCTGGTTCAACGATGACCTTAAGAAATCCAAGAAGTTATGTCGTACCCTCGAGAAAACCTGGAGAAAAAACCCAACCACTGACAACCTGACCACCTTCAAGGACGCCACCCGCAAACACCACCAATTGATCCGATCCACCAAGAAATCAGCATTCAAGGATCAACTCGACAATTACGCCCACAACAGCAAGGAACTATTCAACATCGTCAAAGAATTTACAAACCCCACCGCCGGCACCAACGACATCACTCCCTCCCAAGGCCTCTGCGACTCTCTATCCTCTTTCTTCCACAACAAAATCGCCGACATACATAACAGCTTTGAAAACCAGTCCGAGGAACAGACCACTCCACCCACCTCCGAACCAAAACAGCACTCTCACAACCTTTACGCCTGGAACCCAATCACTACTGAAGACACCATTCGCCTGATGAACTCCATCCACTCAGGTTCACCAACCGACCCATGTCCCCACCACATCTTCATCAAAGCAGACTCCATCATCGCACCCCATCTCCGCGATGTCATCAACTGTTCCTTCAATTCCGCCACCTTCCCGGAAAGCTGGAAACATGCCGAACTCAGCGCCCTTCTGAAGAAACCCACAGCAGACCCCTCGGAACTTAAGAACTTCCGCCCCATCTCACTCCTCCCATTCCCTGCCAAAGTCATTGAGAAAGCCGTCAATAGTCAGCTCGCCGCCTTCCTTGAATCCAACAACTCCCTCGACCCCTCACAGTCCGGCTTCCGAGCCAAACACAGCACCAAAACCGCCCTCATCGCTGCCACAGACGACATCCGAACGCTACTGAACAACGGAGAAACAGTTGCCCTCATCCTACTTGACCTCTCCGCCGCCTTCGACACAGTCTGTCATAGCACCCTCATACAACGCCTCAGCAACGTCGGAATACAAGGAAAAGCATTGGACTGGATCATCTCATTCCTCGCCGGAAGAACCCAGAGAGTCCGCCTCCCCCCTTTCAGATCAGAGGCCACCGAAGTCATCTGCGGCGTACCACAAGGATCATCACTCAGTCCCACCCTCTTCAACATCTACATGAGTCCCCTCGCATCCATCGCGCGACAACACAACCTCAACATCATCTCCTACGCAGACGACACCCAGCTGATCCTCTCCCTCACCAAAGACCCAAACACCGCCAAAACCAATCTACACGAAGGAATGAAAGAAGTAGCCGAATGGATGAAGAACAGCCGTTTAAAACTAAACTCAGACAAAACGGAAGTCCTTATCCTAGGATCATCCCCTCTGCCTGGGACGACTCATGGTGGTCACCGGCCCTGGGTACAGCACCCATACCTACAGATCCCACACGTAACCTGGGCTTCATCCTAGACTCCTCCCTCTCGATGACCAGACAAGTCAACGCCGTCTCATCTTCATGCTTCAACATCCTACGCATGCTCAAAAAAATCTTCCGTTGGATCCCCACCGAAACAAGAAAGACGGTCACCCATGCACTGGTCACTAGCCGACTGGACTATGGAAATACCCTTTACGCCGGAACCACAGCCAAACTACAGAAAAAACTCCAACGCATCCAAAACGCCTCAGCCAGACTCATTCTGGACATCCCCCATCAAGCTCACATTTCCGGTCACCTGAAAGACCTCCACTGGCTCCCCGTCAACAAGAGAATAACATTCCGTCTCCTCACCTACGCACACAAGGCCCTCTACGACCTAGGACCCGAATGCCTCAACACACGACTGTCCTTCTACACACCCCCCCGCCAACTACGATCATCCAATCAAGCCCTCGCCGCAATTCCGCGCATCCATCGATCCACCATGGGAGGAAGATCCTTCTCCTACCTAGCGGCCAAAACCTGGAATTCTCTCCCCACTCACCTCCGCCTCACACAGAACCACCTCTCCTTCAGAAAGCAGCTAAAAACCTGGCTTTTTTGATAAGTAATGCACCCACCCTCCCTCAAGCGCCTTGAGACCCTCTGGGTGAGTAGCGCGCTATACAAATTCTTGAACTTGAACATGAACTCTTCAATGTAGTGATAAATAGTGCTGTGAAGTTAGATGTGTAAGTGTTGAAAATGACACAGACACAAAGAGTGAAGTGAGAGTTACATTTGACCCGAGCTATAAACACTAACAAAGTGCTCCAACACCTTTCGCTCTGTGATTACACTGTTGTGGCTCAGGAGGAAGAGCGGGAGGGGGGGTATTTCCTGCCCTCTCCGTGATTTGAGTGTGCTTTGTGTCATTGGGTAAAGTCATTGCTATCTTTTGCCTAATAAAAAACACTCCAATCTGTAGTACGGCCCTGGCTTCACCTCCTGGTGCTGGGTGGGCAGTTCTTTATGGCAGGCATGGAGGGAAGGAGGGAGGGATGGAGGGAGGGAGGGATGGTCTTGGCTGCAGCTCTGGCCTTGTATAGTGTACCTGCTATTACTAGTGAGCGAGAAGCTCTGAGGTGGTGGAATTAGTGGCAGTGGTATTGGTATTGGTGGCGGTGGTATTGGTGGTGGTGGTATTGGTGGTGGTGGTGGTATTGGTGGTGGTTTCGGCATTGGTAGTACCAGGTGCTACCAATAGGTGGAGGTGGTGGTATGGGTGGTGGCGGTATTGGTATTGGTGGTGATGGTATTGGTAGTGGTGGTGGTTGTGATATTGGTATTGGTGGCGGTATTGGTATTGGTGGTGGTGGTACTGGTATTGGTGGTGGTATTTTTGGTGGCAGTATTGGTGATGCTGGTCTTGGTGGTATTGGTATTGGTGGTGGTATTAGTACTGGTATTGGTGGTGGTGGTATTGGGGGTGGTATTGGGGGTGGTATTGGTGGTGGTATTGGTATTGGTGGTGTTGGTATTGGTGGTGTTGGTATTGGTGGTGGTATCGGTTGTGGTATTAGTAGTGGTGGTGGTATTGGGGGTGAGGTATTTGTGGTGGTATTGGTGGTGGTGGTATTGGTGGTGGTATTGGTGGTGGTATTGGTGGTATTGGTGGTGGTGGTATTGGTGGGGGTATTGGCGGTGGTACTGGTGGTGGTATGAGAGGTATTGATGGTGGCATTGGTGGTTGGTATTGGTGGTGGTGGTATTGGTGGTGGTGTTGGTGGTTGTGATGGTATTGGTATTGGTGGTGGTATTGGTGGTGGTGGTATTGGTATTGGTGGTAGTGGTGGTATTGGTATTGGATTGGCGGTGACATGTAACACAGATGTGCTGTTGTCACCTTTTGCCCATTAGCACCAGATTATGCGCTACGTTGAATTCACATGGCTTAATTTGCTAATAATTTCTATTTCCACTTTGCTGCGGGGGGGGTTGAAACAGACTCAAAATAATGCAGGATTAATGTGATTGATAGCAGGATCCTGTGTTCCGGGGCGGCTGTGCTGCCTAAAAAAACACAAGAGGTTTCAGCTGAGGCAGAGCATGTCAGGCATGCAGTAAGAGAAACTGCGCAACACACTAGAAAGAGCAGCAAGACCCCTGAGGAGGGAAGGTGGAGGTGCAAGGTGGCACAGGACGGTGGGAGGAGCTATCCAAGGTGTATGCCAGCGACATTTAAACATTTAAACAATATCCTTTGGGTGTGCACGAGCCTGATCTGCCTGGACTGACCTGTTCATTGATACGTGAGATGGTGGCTCCACTGTGGAGATGCTCTCGGTAGGAAGCCTGACGTGTGATCCCTATCAAGTGTCTTGCCTTCCAAGAGTCCTAAGTAAGTGTTACTAGTTCACAATCCAACAGGGTCGCAGCTGAGGCTGATGGGTGCCTGACCCTAACATGGCCGCCAGTTGTGACTTTTTTCCCCTAGCTGAAATCTTCCTTACATAATCCTATCAGGACTGTGCCTGACCTCAAGATGGCGTCTGGAATTCATTTGGACTATGGTTTCTCCCCCCCCAAATCTAACAATCTCGGAGTACTCCTGATCTCCATCCTGACAGCAGAGTCCGAGCACTATGTCCGATGCCCAGTGGAGCTGCTCTGTTTAGCTATTGAGGAGGTCGGCCTTGGTTCATCCCCGGACCGCCACCTACTCAGCCGGACTTTGGGCACAGTTTTTCTCCCTATCTCGCCCACCGCTCCTTATCGTGTTTCTGTAACTCTGCTTTTTCCCTGTCTCCTATCTATCTATCTGCTCCCGTTTAGCACTCTTTCTTACTCTGTCTTACTTCCTTTGCTCCTATCCCCTCTCACCTGAATCTTTCCCCTTCCCAGCTACACCGCCTAGCCCCTGTCCTTTTGTGCCCTTTGACTAAGCACTCCTTCTCCCCTTGTTGGGGTAAGATCCAATGTTTATACTCTGGAGTCTCAGCGAACCCGCTGAGAGAGTCCACAGCACCTAGGGAGCCACTCCCAGTTGAGGTATGGTTGAGGTATGGTGTGGCACCCCTTGCCAAAGCACTCAATCTCCCCTTTTTGGGGAAGGATCCAGTATGGAGTCTCAGAGTATAGGGAGCCTCTCGCAACAGAGATGGGGAAATGATACCACTTCCCCTCTTTCCCTCCTCGATTCTCTGTCTACTTCCCCTGCTCTTAGCCCCCCTCCCCTGAATCTCTACCCTTGCCCGCTTTTCCCTTACGTATATGTCCTTTTTGTTTGTCTCGACCTTACTTGTCACGATGTTGCCAGGCTCTAATAATTGTGCAACCTTTGTAACGATGTAACCTGCAATTATGGTCTGATACTCATGTAAAGTGCTCTGATACCTCCGGGTCTAGCCAGCGCTATATAAAACCTTTAAAATAAATAAAATAAATAAATAATAAAGTAAATAGTGCTTACAGACTAAATAACAGGTCCAGTGAAACAACCTAAGTAAAGGGGCCAGTCGCCATGGGAGAGTACAAATGAAGACAAGGCCGTACTAAGGAGGGACTAACAAGCCTATTAACGAATCCAAAGTCAGCATTTACGAAAGACAATGACACAAGCCAATGAAAAATATGGGAGGAAAGTGGGCGCAGCTTCTCTCCCATACTCTACTACATTAGTCTCGCAGAGCGAGCAGTGCATGCGTGCTTCCCCTAGGCTCGACCTAAAAAGCAAATACTCCTGGGAAAACGTGAAATGTAAACAAGAACAATATCTCTCGCTGAGAGAGTTGTGTCTGGTTTTGTTGGCCGCAGCTGTTGCCAGTCATGGAAAACAGCTGGGGCCGCTGCAGGTAAGAGCGGTGGGGCGGTGGGGCCAGCTTGCGAGGATTTCGAGATACGACCACAAGGTAAAATTAAATAAATAATGTATTTTCCCTCAAGGCCATCTCTCAAAATCCTCCCCAGCCAGCCCCACTGCTCTTACCTGCAGCGGCTGGTGGGGAACAAGGAAGGCAGGACATTTATAGGCGGGGTACCAGCCTCATCTGTCCCCCTAGCGATGCCACTGGTTACACAAACATCCTGACATACCACCAGGGGTGTTGTGAACCCCCTGCTTTAGCAGTTACAGCAGGTGAAATTTTTGATGGGCTTCATCTCTCTGCAGCACAGCAGACAGAGTCTCGTAATTAACGTGAAAAGGCGGATGGTTGCATAATTGAGTGAAAGGAAGAATGGATGGATGGAAGGATAGACGGATGGATGGATGGATGGATGGATGTGTAAAATAAAGGATACATTAATGTGTGAGTGAAAGGGTAGATGGTGAGATGTCTGAATGAATAAGTGAAATGATGGATGTATGGACAGATAAGTGAAAGAATTTATGGATGGGTGGATGGCTGAAAGAACGGATGAATGAGTGAAAGCATGGATGGCTGAGTGAAAGTGTGGATGGATCGCCGAGCGAAAGATGGTTGGATGAGTGGCTGGATGGCTTAGTGAATGGGTGGATAGGTTATTGGGTTGATGGATGAATGGGTGAATGGTTGAGTTAATAGGTGGGTGGTTGAGTGAAATGGTGGCTAGATAAATGAGTGCAAGAGTGAATGGGTAGATGGGTGGATGGGAGGATGAATGAGTGCAAGGGTGGATGGATAGATAGATAGATAGATAGATAGATAGATAGATGGATGGATGGATGGATGGATGGATGGATGGATGGATGGATGGATAGATAGATAGATAGATAGATAGATAGATAGATAGATAGATAGATAGATAGATAGATAGATAGATAGATAGATAGATAGATAGATAGATAGATAGATAGATAGATAGATAGATAGATAGATAGATAGATAGATAGATAGATAGATAGATAGATAGATAGATAGATAGATAGATAGATAGATAGATAGATAGATAGATAGATAGATAGATAGATAGATAGATAGATAGATAGATAGATAGTTCAAGTTCAAGTTCAAGAATTTGTATAGCGCACTACTCACCCAGAGGGTCTCAAGGTGCTTGAGGGAGGGTGGGTGCATTACTTATCGAAGAGCCAGGTTTTTAGTTGCTTTCTGAAGGAGAGGTGGTTCTGTGTAAGACGGAGGTGAGAGGGGAGAGAATTCCAGGTTTTGGCCGCTAAGTAGGAGAAGGATCTTCCTCCCATGGTGGATCTGTGGATGCGCGGAATTGCGGCGAGGGCTTGATTGGATGATCGTAGTTGGCGGGTGGGTGTGTAGAAGGACAGTCGTGTGTTGAGGCATTCGGGTCCTAGGTCGTAGAGGGCCATGTGTGCGTGGGTGAGGAGACGGAACGTTATTCTCCTGTTGACGGGGAGCCAGTGGAGATCCTTCAGGTGACCGGAAATGTGAGCATGACGGGGAATGTCTGGCTGAGGCTTTTTGGATGCGTTGTAGTTTTTTCTGTAGTTTGGCTGTGGTCCCGGCGTAAAGGGTATTTCCATAATCCAGTCGGCTGGTGACCAGTGCGTGGGTGACTGTCTTTCTTGTTTCGGTGGGGATCCAGCGGAAGATTTTTTTGAGCATGCATAGGATGTTGAAGCATGAAGATGAGACGGCGTTGACTTGTCTGGTCATCGAGAGGGAGGAGTCTAGGATGAAGCCCAGGTTACGTGCGTGATCTGTAGGTATGGGTGCTGTACCCAGGGCCGGTGGCCACCATGAGTCGTCCCAGGCAGAGGGGGATGATCCTAAGATGAGGACTTCCGTTTTGTCCGAGTTAAGTTTTAAACGGCTGTTCTTCATCCATTCGGCTACTTCTTTCATTCCTTTGTGTAGATTGGTTTTGGCAGTGTTTGGGTCTTTGGTGAGGGAGAGGATCAGCTGGGTGTCGTCTGCGTAGGAGATGATGTTGAGGTTGTGTTGGCGCGTGATGGATGCGAGGGGACTCATGTATACGTTGAAGAGGGTGTGGCTGAGTGAAGATCCTTGTGGTACTCCGCAGATGACTTCGGTGGCTTCTGATTTGAATGGGGGAGGCGGACTCTCTGCGTTCTTCCGTCGAGGAACGAGATGATCCATTCCCAAGCTTTTCCTTGTATTCCGACGTTGTTGAGGCATTGTATGAGTGTGCTATGACATACTGTGTCGAAGGCGGCGGAGAGGTCGAGTAGGATGAGGGCAACTGTATCTCCGTTATCCAGTAGCGTTCGGATGTCGTCTGTAGCTGCGATGAGGGCGGTTTCGGTGCTGTGTTTGGCTCGGAAGCCGGACTGTGAAGGGTCGAGGGAATCGTTGGATTCGAGGAAGGCGGCGAGCTGACTGTTGACGGCTTTCTCAATGACTATGGCAGGGAATGGGAGGAGTGAGATGGGGCGGTAGTTCTTAAGTTCAGAGGGGTCTGCTGTGGGTTTCTTCAGAAGGGCGCTGAGTTCGGCATGTTTCCAGCTTTCTGGGAAGGTAGCGGAGTTGAAGGAACAGTTGATGACATCGCGGAGATGGGGTGCGATGACGGAGTCTGCTTTGTTGAAGATGTGGTGGGGACATGGGTCGGTTGGCGATCCTGAGTGAGTGGAGTTCATCAGGCGGATGGTGTCTTCCGTAGTGATTGTGTTCCAAGCGAAAAGGTTGTGAGAGTGCTGTTTTGATTCGGAGGTGGGTGGGGTGGGCTGTTCATCGGACTGGTTTTCAAAGCTGTTATGTATGTCGGCGATTTTGTTGTGGAAGAAAGAGGATAAAGAGTCGCAGAGGTCTTGGGAGGGAGTGATGTTGTTGGTGCCGGCGGTGGGGTTGGTAAATTCTTTGACGATGTTGAATAGTTCCTTGCTGTTGTGGGCGTTGTTGTCGAGTCGATCCTTGAATGCTGATTTCTTGGTGGATCGGATCAATTGGTGGTGTTTGCGGGTGGTGTCCTTGAAGGTGGTCAGGTTGTCAGAGGTTGGGTTTTTTCTCCAGGTTTTCTCGAGGGTACAACATAACTTCTTGGATTTCTTAAGGTCATCGTTGAACCAGGGGGCCTTTTTGCTACCTAGTTTGACCTGATGGTTTTTCAAGGGTGCTAATACGTCAGCGCTATGGGTGATCCATTGTGTGAGTTTGGTGGCAGCTTGGTTTGGGTCCGATGATATGGCAGGAGGGTTTTGGTTTAGCGATGTGAAGAGTTGGTCGGTGGTGATTTTGTTCCAGTTTCTTCGAGGAATAGGTTGTGGGAGGTTGTGGGTCGTGGTCTTTTTGTAGCTGAAGTGGACGCAGCTGTGGTCCGTCCAGTGGAGAGCTGTGGTGTGATCGAAGGAGATGTGTTTGCTGGAGGTGAATTTAGGGTCGAGCGTGTGTCCGGCAAGGTGGGTGGGGGTGTCAACAAGTTGTTTGAGTTCGAGATTGGCCAGGTTGTCCAGAAGGGTGGTGGTGTTGTTGTCGTTTTTCTTTTCCAGGTGGAAGTTGAGGTCTCCCAGTAGAATGTAGTTCTCGGAGGTGAGGGCATGTGGGCTGATGAAGTCGGTGATGTCTTCGTTGAATTGTGTGCGGGTTCCTGGTGGTCTGTAGATGAGGGTGCCTCTAAGTGTGGTCCTGGGGTCGGTGTGGATCTGGAAATGAAGGTGTTCGGCGGTCGCTAGGTTATCGTCGAAGCAAGTCGTGATTCGGATGGTGTTCTTATGGATGATGGCGATGCCTCCTCCTGTTTGGTTGGTGCTGTCTTTCCTTTTCGGATGATCTTGTAAGCGTCCGGGATGGCTATGGCGATGTCGGGCGCTGATGAATCGTTCATCCAGGTTTCTGTAAGGAAGGTGACGTCCGGCGATGCAGTGTCGAGTAGGTCCCAGAGTTCAGTGGCGTGTCTGTGGACCGAGCGGGTGTTCAGCAGGATGCACTTCAGGTGGTTGGAGTTGGAGCTGTGTTTGGTGTGGGTCCTGGTGCAGGCGAACTTGCAGGAGTGGCAGGCGAATGGACCATGGGTGAGTCCTGGGGCAGCTTCGCAGCATTGTGGTGTGCGTCCGGGGTTAAGGGCATAGAGGGTAGTGGCGTCAAACGTTATGCGGGAAGAGTGGGTTTTGCGAGGACCAGGGGGTCTTGCGCTGGGCGCGGTCCAGGCGCGGACGGGCGTAGACGGGCTTACCTTTGGCGCACCTTCGGCGCGCATGGGGCGCGTCCGCTGCGCGTGTACGCTGCGCGTAGGTCCATCTGTCATAAATGGATATTGGAGGGGGCGGAGGGAGGGAGGGGCAGCTGGGAGGCGGGAGCGAGGTGGGGGGATGGGCTGGAGGCACAACCACCAAATGGCAACGACAACAAGGCAAACAGGATGAGACTGGGGCACGATGTGAAAATGCAGCTATGGGCACAATCAGGCACAAATTAAACTAAGGAAGCTATGCGGGCAATGCGAGCAGTGGAGCACTATGATAGTACACAGGCACAATTCACAATTGAGCACAAATATTATTATAGGCAATGCGAGCGCTTGAGCAAAATTAAGCGCTACAAAACTGAGCAGGCAACAATTAAATGTGAGTCAGGCTGGTCAGAATTGTTTTTGGCAGCAGTGGGGAGCAAAGCGCTACGATACCAAGAGGAGATACCAGGGAGGAGCGACCGCTACTGCAGGGGTCAGGCTGGTCACAGAGCTTCGCCGGACCGGACGTTCCTGTTAACCAGTGGGAGGGAGGGGCAGCTGGGAGGCGGGAGCGAGGTGGGGGGACGGGCTGGAGGCACAACCACCAAATGGCAACGACAACAAGGCAAACAGGACGAGACTAGGGCACGATGTGAAAATGCAGCTATGGGCACAATCAGGCACAAATTAAACTAAGGAAGCTATGCGGGCAATGCGAGCAGTGGAGCGCTATGATAGTACACAGGCACAATTCACAATTAAGCACAAATATTATTATAGGCAATGCGAGCGCTTGAGCAAAATTAAGCGCTTCAAAACTGTTTTTGCCAGCAGTGGGGAGCAAAGCGCTACGATACCAAGAGGAGATACCAGGGAGGAGCGACTGGTCATCTAGATAGATAGATAGATAGATAGATAGATAGATAGATAGATAGATAGATAGATAGATAGATAGATAGATAGATAGATAGAAAGTTAGATAGATAGATAGATAGAAAGATAGATAGATAGATAGATAGATAGATAGATAGATAGATAGATAGATAGATAGATAGATAGATAGATAGATAGATAGATAGATAGATAGATAGATAGATAGATAGATAGATAGATAGATAGATAGATAGATAGATAGATAGATAGATAGATAGATAGATAGATAGATAGATAGATAGATAGATAGATAGATAGATAGATAGATAGATAGATAGATAGATAGGTTTAGAAATGGATGGATAGGTTTGGACAGGGATGTTGTGAACCCCCTGCTTTAGCAGCTACAGAGGGGTGGAGCTGTTGATGGGCCTACTCATAATTAATGTGAAATGGTTCATGGGTGAGTGAGTGAAAGGATGGATGGATAGATGTGTAGGTGAAAGGGTGGATGGATGAGTGAGTGAAATAGTGCATAGATAGATGAATGAGTGAAAGGATGGGTGTAAGGATGGATGAGGGAAAGAAGGTGTGGATGGGTGAAAGGGATGGTGGATGGATTATTTAGTGAAAGGGTGGATGGAAGGATGGTTGACTGAAAGGTGGATGGATGGATGAATGTGTTAGTTAAAGGTTAGATGGATTGGTGAGTGAAATGGCAGATGGAAAGCTGGATGTATGAATGAGTGAAATTATGGATGGATAAGTGAAAAAAAACATGGCTGGGTAGATGATTGACAGAGTGGATGGGTGAGAAAAAGCATTGGTGGCTGAGTGAAAGGTTGGATGGATGATTGAGTGAAAGGTTGATGGATGAGTGGATGGATGAATTGGGTGGGTGGACAGTTGGGTTGATGGGTGAATGAATGGTTGAGTGAATGGGTGACTGGATGGATGAGTTAAAGGGTGAATGGATGGATAAATAGATAGACGACTGATGGGCAAAAGCCTGGATGGATGAGTGCAAGGATGGATGACAGATTGAAAGGGTGGATGGATGGCTGAGTGAAAGGGTAGGTGGATGGATGGATTGATGGATGGTTGGATGGAAAGGTAGGTAGATGGATGGATAGTTGGATGGATGCATGGAGGACTGGGTGAAGGAGGGATGAATGGTTGAAAAGATGGAAGGAGGGATGGATGCTTGAAAGGATGGATGGTTAGCTAGATGGATGAATAGGTTTGGTGGATAGGTTTTGAAATAGATGGATAGGTTTGGCCCGGGGCATTGTGAAACTCCCGCTTTAGCAGCTGCAGTGAGGCTGAAGTTGTTGATGGCCTCTTCTGTCTGCAACTCAGCAGACAAAGGCTCATTATTCATTTAAAAAGGTTTGTGGGTGAGTGAGTCAAAGGATGGATGATGCACAGATGTGTGAGTGTAATGGTGGATGGATGGTGTGAGTGAAACAGTGGATGGATAGATGAATGAGTGAAAGGATGAGTGCAAGGATGAATGCATGAAAGAATAGGTAGATGAATAAAAGGGACGGCGGATAGATTATTGAATGAAAGGTTGAATGGAGGGATGGATGATTGAAAGAATGGATAGATGTGAAGATGGACAGATGGTCTTGCATTCTTTCTGTTGAATGGTGAACGGCTGAATTTTGGATGAAAAAATGAATGGATGACACAATATAAAGGTGAAATGGTGGATATCAGTGTGTGGATGGAAGGATTAAAAGATGAATAGGTAGATGTTTGTAAGGAAGAGACAAGACTTGCAGCGCTTGCTTAGTGCCGTAAGAGCTTTGGTTCAAAGTGGGGGGCATTTTAATATTTTGGTTACACCCTTAAATATCACAATAATTGAAACTCACTGTCAGGAAAAGAGATGTGTAAGTAACTTACATTGTGGAATGTAGAAAGACAGCAGCTTTTCAAGGCGTCGAGATGGTTTCAGAATAAATCAGCTTCACCAGAGGATATTAATTTCAATAATTCGTAATTGGACTGAACGATCCGCTTATTGCTGTCTAAAATACTGTCAAATATATTCCTCAGTCCCTTCTTTAGTCGTCAGTGTATTGGGGAATGGGAGCTCAAATCACTCTAGCATGAGAGGGGGGTTTCTGCCTTCAGCTTCCAAAGCAGACCCTCTGTTTTATTTTGCATTGAGAGTGGTTTTGAAGAATGCACATCAAAAGAAAATGTTATCAGTGTCTGTCTCCCCTTAGAGCAATGAAGCCAGACTTCTGACAGCTGCATAGAAGCAGGAAAGATAGAAAAGGCAACAGGATCAGGAAAAAAGAGACGAATCCCATGACTGCATTCTAATTGCTAGATTATGAAGGAGGAAATTGCTGCGTGGGCACCCTCGGATGCTTTGAAGGTTGGAGAGTGGTATGGCCCGAGGCCCGTCGCCCCTCTGATTGCTGTTAGAGTGGTAGGGCCCAAGGCCTGTCGCCCCCTCTGATTGTTTGCATGTCCGTTTTCCATAGGGCGTGAGGTCACGGACCTTTGAAGACTTTACTTCTAATAGTTTTGAAGTTGATATACCAGGCGGCTGTCTGCACGAAAGTTATAAGGGAACATTCCTGCCACCTATGCAGCACAGTGTGCATCAGCGCAAATGAAAAGTTAAGAGGTTCCGTATGGTAGCTGGTACCAGACAAAAAGGCACTAGGGGACGACGTTAATTCGATGGGAGAGCTGGTGTGTTATTATTCCTCATATGGGGCCTGGATTCTGTTGCAGTTCCTGTTTTCCATTTGCAACAGCTATTGAAGGTGTTCACAGTGCTCTTAAAAGTCACCCACAGTAGACATTCATTTAAAGTTGGGGGAACCTACATAGGGAACCTCTTGTCTCCTCTCAACATGTGTTAAACAATTTCAGGAATTTATGGGGCGACAAAGAACACGGTAAACATGAGGTAAAAGTGTAAAAATAGTACTTTCAGATACAACATGGTTTAAAATAAATGTAGGTATTTTTATACCACCAAAGTCAATATTTTGGCCCTTGAATTGTTTAAATTATTTTATTTAAAAAGATTTGTGACCAGCTGTGTTTTTCTGTTGTGAAGGAAAGCATGGTATTACGATCTTTACTGACTACGTCCTTAGTGACATCTAATCTACTTTAACAGGTGTCTGGAAAACTATTTCAAACCACACTTAATAAACTTAACAGACAAATCTTAGGTCTATATACGAGTACAACACTGCTTTAGTATTGTATTGTATTGTTATTGCATTTGTATAGCGCTTACTACCCCAGACAAGGTGTCGAGGCGCTTTTTCGGCGAGTAGCACACTACTTCGAAACTCATAGACGATTAGTGCTGAATTAGTATAGTGAAAATATGAAAGTAATTTGAGTGGTGGATATGTTAGTCATTTATTTGGATTGAGAAGGATAGTGGATGGATAGAAAAGGGAAAATGTTTTGCATTTCTATAGTGCTTGCTACCCCTGATGGGGTGCTGAGGTGCTTTTTCGGCGAGTAGCAAGCTACTCTGTAACCCATACAGTGTTGGTGGTGAATTAGTGTAGTGAAATATTAAAGTAACTTGAGTGGTGGATATGTTAATCAGTTATTTGGAGTGAGAAGGATAGCAAAGTGGTAGAAGAGGTAAAAAGGTGTGCATTGATATAGCGCTTGCTACCCCTGATGAGGTGTTGAAGTGCTTTTTCGGCGAGTAGCAAGCTACATTGGAACCCATAAAGGATTAATGGTGAATTTGTATAGTGAAATATGAAGTTAATTTGAGTGGTCGACATGCTAGTCTGTTATTTAGATTGAAAAGGGTAGTGGAGGGATAGAAAGGAAGTATTTAGATTTTCTTTTATTAGTTATGGTTGTTTTTTTTGGAGCTCATAACAGTAGGGGGAGGCTTGGGATGAGTAAAAGGGAGGTAGGGGGATGAGTAAAAGGGAGATGGAGCGGTAAGAGTCAGAGGGAGGGTTTAGAAAGGCTTGTTTTGGGGATCAGGATAGTAAAAAGAGGTATGAGATGATGCCAGTGGGGGTGTAGCAGGGAAGAGTCTTGAAAGGGTTATTTTGGGGGTCATAGTAGTGGTATGGGGCTTGGGATGAATGAGAGAGTGGTGGTAATGGATACTTTGATAGAGGTATAGGGTGAGAAATAGGGTAGTGCATTGGAAAGAGTAGTAGAAAGAGGATTGAGATGAGTAAGAGAGTTGAGCTAGAGTATATATTGAGAGCTGTATAGGGTGAAAAATAGGGTAGTGCATTGGATATGCTAAACTAGAAGAAAAGTCATAAATAAGTAAAAGTAATAAATATATAGATCCATAGTAATGAAGCTGTAGATCCATAAGTACATGGAAAGTATATAGATGCATAAAGGAAGGTAGTATATGTAAATTAAAGATACATTAAATAAACTATGGCTTTCAAGGGTTGTACTTTAAAAAATTAGTTTTACACACACATATATATATATATATATATATTCAAGCTCCCTCGTTTGCACCCACTTCGCACACTCAAGGACGGGTGCTTCCGCAGATGGTGCCTTCCGCAATAGATTACAGCTCTCACTTGTCTCGTTTTTTCGAAGAAAAGAGGAAGCACTCCCATAAGCGGGCTCAAAGCTTTATTACAAAACCCACAGCGACCAGACGCGTTTCGGCGTTTTGCCTTTATCGATGGTAAAATCCGCGTCTGAGGCGGCCATTTTTATTTCCCATTCCCACGTGGTAATTAACATAAAGAAAGGACATTTCAATGGAAAGTGTAAGCGCCATCTTAGCATGGTCAATTCATACATTACTATGAGGTAGTTCCACATTATCTCATAACAGGCGAACACAGCATTGCATTTCATCCCGCTTAATCGTACACGTACCAGGTGATTATCACAAAATTACGTTACAATAAATACCGCCCAGAATGGGCTTTCGACCAGGCGCACTTTCCATAGTTACTGTCCTTCTATCAAGCCCTGGATGGGCTCTATCTATATAGAATTCATTTATATCTCAACCAGAGATGTGCCAATATACGCATATATACAACATATAATCACATTTCCTAAGACAGTTCAGTTACAATTATCATCTACAGACATTGATCAATGCTTTACACAAAGCCCTACTGTATTTACCGCTTTCCCAGGCGTACTGCTAGTTCTTCATGGGTATTAAGACCATCCGGGTGTTTAGTTTGTAGGTCAATGATGTAGCGAGATTCTAGTCTTCGCAACGTCATTAACCTATCACCTTCCCTTGGGTGTATTGGAACATGGTCCAATATGTAAAACCTTAACTTTTCCCTATCACTTTGGTGCTTCAACTGAAAGTGACGGGCTACTGGATAGGTCATGTCACAGTTCTTTATGGCCCTACAATGTTCAAGAACTCGTTTTTTGGTCTCATTGATGGTACTTCCGATATACTGTAGTTCGCAAGGACATACCAAACAGTATACCGTATACGGTGTACTGCAGGTTAGGAATTTCTTGATCTTTTTGGGATTTGCCATACCTGGAACTTTGTATGAGGATACTTTCCTACTATTGGAGCACGCCTTGCATTTACCGCAGGGAAAGAAACCCTGTAGGTTCGTTGATAGTTGAACCGAGGACTTTTTCCCTTGATAACTGCTCGTAAGCGTATCTCTCAATGAACGCGCCTTTCTGAAAGTCAGTAAGGGTTGTGGAGGGATGTCCAGACCTATCACTGGATCCAATCTTAATAGGTTCCAGTTTTTCTTAAAAATTACACAAGAACAACTATTTGAAGAGAGGAGTAGGCGTTCTGAAAATGGGAAATTCAGAATGATTACAACCTTCTCAGATGACGCAGGGAGATTGAAGCAAATTTTTAAGAAAAACTGTCTTACATTCACCCCAGTACAAAGATTTGGGCCTAAGTCCATCGTTTTTTTGCACTCCACACCACCCTAGGTCAGACAATGGCTATATGCAAATCAGCCTTGACCCTGTGCCTCGTGGGAACAGTCCAGCCCGAACTACCAAGCCATATCTTTCCTAGACCAGAATCAAGCATCCAAGGACCGGTTTCTGGCTATCAGCCTTCTTCAGCCTGGTAAGCTTGACTCCAGTGATGTGGAGAGCCTCGGACTCACGTCTGAGCATACCCAGCCCACTCGGGGTGGATTAAACCCAGATCTGTTGACTGGGGGTGAGTGTTTGATTTGCTCAAACGCTCCGTCCATCATCCCCTTTTGTATCGCTTTTTTCGCCCTAAGTGTGGCAGGGTATGCTCAGACGTGAGTCCCTTGCTCACTTGGCCACTGGATTCAAGATAGCCTGGCTGATGAGGATTATGAATCCGAAACCGGTCCCAGGATGCTTGTTTCCGGTCCATGGAAGACATGGCTTGGCAGTTCGGGCTGGACTGTTCCCATGAGGCACAGGGTCAGACTGATTTGCATATAGCCATGTCTGAAATGGGGTGGCTGAGTGGGTTAAAGAATGGTGATGGATTAAACCCAGATCTGTTGACTGGGGGTGAGTGTTTGATTTGCTCAAACGCTCCGTCCATCATCCCCTTTTGTATCGCTTTGTTCGCCCTAAGTGTGGCAGGGTATGCTCAGACGTGAGTCCCTGGCTCACTTGGCCACTGGATTCAAGATAGCCTGTTTGATGAGGATTATGAATCCGAAACCGGTCCCAGGATGCTTGTTTCCGGTCCATGGAAGACATGGCTTGGCAGTTCGGGCTGGACTGTTCCCATGAGGCACAGGGTCAGACTGATTTGCATATAGCCATGTCTGAAATGGGGTGGCTGAGTGGGCTAAAGAATGGTGATGGATTAAACCCAGATCTGTTGACTGGGGGTGAGTGTTTGATTTGCTCAAACGCTCCGTCCATCATCCCCTTTTGTATCGCTTTGTTCGCCCTAAGTGTGGCAGGGTATGCTCAGACGTGAGTCCCTTGCTCACTTGGCCACTGGATTCAAGATAGCCTGGCTGATGAGGATTATGAATCCGAAACCGGTCCCAGGATGCTTGTTTCCGGTCCATGGAAGACATGGCTTGGCAGTTCGGGCTGGACTGTTCCCATGAGGCACAGGGTCAGACTGATTTGCATATAGCCATGTCTGAAATGGGGTGGCTGAGTGGGCTAAAGAATGGTGATGGATTAAACCCAGATCTGTTGACTGGGGTGAGTGTTTGATTTGCTCAAACGCTCCGTCCATCATCCCCTTTTGTATCGCTTTGTTCGCCCTAAGTGTGGCAGAGTATGCTCAGACGTGAGTCCCTCGCTCACTTGGCCACTGGATTCAAGATAGCCTGGCTGATGAGGATTATGAATCCGAAACCGGTCCCAGGATGCTTGTTTCCGGTCCATGGAAGACATGGCTTGGCAGTTCGGGCTGGACTGTTCCCATGAGGCACAGGGTCAGACTGATTTGCATATAGCCATGTCTGAAATGGGGTGGCTGAGTGGGCTAAAGAATGGTGATGGATTAAACCCAGATCTGTTGACTGGGGGTGAGTGTTTGATTTGCTCAAACGCTCCGTCCATCATCCCCTTTTGTATCGCTTTGTTCGCCCTAAGTGTGGCAGGGTATGCTCAGACGTGAGTCCCTTGCTCACTTGGCCACTGGATTCAAGATAGCCTGGCTGATGAGGATTATGAATCCGAAACCGGTCCCAGGATGCTTGTTTCCGGTCCATGGAGGACATGGCTTGGCAGTTCGGGCTGGACTGCTCCCATGAGGCACAGGGTCAGACTGATTTCCATATAGCCATGTCTGAAATGGGGTGGCTGAGTGGGCTAAAGAAGGGTGATGGATTAAACCCAGATCTGTTGACTGGGGGTGAGTGTTTGATTTGCTCAAACGCTCCGTCCATCATCCCCTTTTGTATCGCTTTGTTCGCCCTAAGTGTGGCAGGGTATGCTCAGACGTGAGTCCCTTGCTCACTTGGCCACTGGATTCAAGATAGCCTGGCTGATGAGGATTATGAATCCGAAACCGGTCCCAGGATGCTTGTTTCCGGTCCATGGAAGACATGGCTTGTCAGTTCGGGCTGGACTGTTCCCATGAGACACAGGGTCAGACTGATTTGCATATAACCATGTCTGAAATGGGGTGGCTGAGTGGGCTTAAGAATGGTGATGGATTAAACCCAGATCTGTTGACTGGGGGTGAGTGTTTGATTTGCTCAAACGCTCCGTCCATCATCCCCTTTTGTATCGCTTTGTTCGCCCTAAGTGTGGCAGGGTATGCTCAGACGTGAGTCCCTTGCTCACTTGGCAACTGGATTCAAGATAGCCTGGCTGATGAGGATTATGAATCCGAAACCGGTCCCAGGATGCTTGTTTCCGGTCCATGGAAGACATGGCTTGGCAGTTCGGGCTGGACTGTTCCCATGAGGCACAGGGTCAGACTGATTTGCATATAGCCATGTCTGAAATGGGGTGGCTGAGTGGGCTAAAGAATGGTGATGGATTAAACCCAGATCTGTTGACTGGGGGTGAGTGTTTGATTTGCTCAAACGCTCCGTCCATCATCCCCTTTTGTACAGTCAATTATATACATGTTAAAAATATAGAATAATGTAACTGTACTTTTGCTAAGCAGAACTAATGAGTATCTATATGTAATACTTTTTTAAACATAAGTATTCTTTATGTTTATAAAAAGCCATACACATATATAGGTACACATCTATAGTAGAAATACATTCTTATATACAGAGAGATATGCTGTATATTTCTATCTGTTTGCATATGGTGGTTATGTGGGGAAGAGCCAATTCCTGAGTAGTTTTCTAACGATATGGTGGTTATCCGTGGATCTTATGTTGGGGGATAAAGAGTTCCATAGTTTGGCTGCTTGAACAGAGAATTATGTGCCACCCTATGTTTTTTTATTGTATCTTGTGATTTTGAGGCGAAGTGCCACTCTAGAGCAGAGGTTCCTTTGTTGAATGTGCTTGATGATTTAATTCCTGATGAAGAACGGTCCCATTCCATTTATTACTTTGTGGGTGATACAAAGCAACTTGAACGACGTGGACCTTCTGGTAACCGGTAACAAATGCAGGGCTTTCAAGGCAGGGGAGATATGGTCTTACAGTTTTAAATGTAAGAGTAGTCTGGCAGACGAGTTCTAAATCAGTTGTAGTATTTTCATGGTCGTTAAAGGTGATCCGTGATAGAGGCTATTGGCTTAATTGAGTTTGGAAAAAACAAGGGACATGGTAGCCTGGACCTTGTGTGGTAATCCCAAATGAGGGACGATTTGTTGCAGACTTTTTATAGTAAAAATGCTTGATCTTGCTAGTTTGTCCACTTGGGCATTAATTGATAGCTTGGAGTCCATGGTCATTCCGAGGTTTTTGCTTCCTTCGATATTTTAGGTGGTGTTCCCAGATCATCAGGCCACATGGTGAGCGGGTCATAATGTTTCGGATCACCACATGTGGGTATTTCTGTTTTGGAAGCATTCAATTTAAGATGGCTCTATGTCAGTCATTGATCCACGGATCTGAAACAACTGAAAATTGGCGAGTTTCAAATGGTTTAGGGGCATTGCAGTTGGAGGAGTATTTGAGTGTCATCTGCATAGTTACAGCACATGAGGGGAAATTGATTAATCAGTGCTGGTAATGACTTCATGCAGATGTTGAAAAGCATGGGCGAGATAATAGAGCCTTGAGGGACCCCTGCTTTTGTGAAGTACGATTTGGATGAGAAAGGTGGGGCATGGATAATATTAGTTCTGTTGCGAAGGTAGGACGCAATCCAGTCTAGAGCAGTTCCCTCTATGCCGACTTTGTAGAGTCTTTGTAGCAGAGTGTCATAGTCAACCATGTCATAGGCAGTCAAGAGGTCCAAGAGAAGTAGAGCAGCAACCCAGTTGCTGTCAACTGTGTTCTTCAGGTCATCCCAGATGGCAAGGAGGGCACATTCTGTGCCTTTTCCTGGACAAACTCCCGTTTGGGAGTCTGAAAGTATGGCGTTCTCTTCAATGAATTGGGGCATCTGGGTGAAAGCTGCACTTTCTATCAGTTTGCCCAAAACAGGTCCATTTGAAATCAGTGTGTAGTTCTCAGGGTTCAGCGGGTCAAAGATTGTTTTCATTAGTAATGGGCATATGAATGGCTTTTCGAGTTCTTCTGGAAATATTCCGGTATTTAAGGAGTTGTTGATGATTCTCCTCACTGACGTGGCAGCAGAGGTTGTTAGGAGAATTGTCTTGGAGGTTTGTGGTGGACATGGGTCAGAGGGGCTGGCGGCAGTCCTGCTTGCTTTGACCAGGTCCATAAATTCATCATGTGAAATGTGTTGGAAGGAACGGAGAGGCTGAGTTAGAGTATTCTTGGATTGTAGCTTTGTGAAAAGGTTAGTGCTGATGCTTTGTCTCTGTTTTAAGTATGAGTCCAACGTGTCTGCTCTGTCTGTGTAATGAATTGCCAGTTTGTCTGTGAACTCTTGAGTAATGGGATGAGCTGCTTCTCGGCAATTTGGTTTACGAAATTTATTGAGAATTTTATTGAATTCTTTATTTGCACATTTAGCATTTTGAATTCTATCTGACTAGTATTTGTTCTTTGCTTTTTTGAGAGCTGACTAGTACAATCAGTTAATTTTCTGTAGGAGAAGTTTGTCTTAGTCTGCGTTTGTATGGAGCCAGGCACGTTGCAGCTTTCTGATTTGTTGCTTTATTTCTTTTATCTCTGTATTTCTTCAAGGTGCTTGTTTTCTTTTGTTCTGTTGTGTGGTTTTTAGTGGTATGAGCATATCAAAAGCTTTCTGTAGCCACTCATATAGGTTTTGCACTGCATGTATTGTGTCTAGATCTGTACTGGATGTTAGTTGTGTTTCTAAGTGTTTCAAATTGAGTTTGTTCCATGGCCGATAGGTGGATTCACGTAAGGTGGTTTTAGGTGCATCATTTAGTGTTGTTTTATGTTGGAAGGCAAGCAAATGGTGGTCTGACCATGTAGCCAAAGTGATCGTTTCAAAGGTAACTAGTTCTGTATTAGCAAATATGACATCTAGGTTGTGTCCAGCGATGTGTGTGGGTTTGTGGGCGATCTGATGCAGTTTCAGTGCTTTAAGGTCAGCGATGAATGCTTTCCGATGCGGGATATTTGGTTTGTCAAACCAAATGTTGAGGTCACCGAGAACACATAGGTTGATTTGAAGTGTTATCAGGTTTGAAACCGTGTCTAGAAGTGTGTCTGGGAATGTTGCCTTGCTAGGTGGAGGTCTGTAATGGAGCGGGATGTTACAGGAGGAAGACGGTATAGGATTGCATCTGGTGAAAAGGATCTCACAATCGTTTATGGAGACGTTGTCAACTTTAATGATATGTAATGTTTGCATGAACACAACAATTAGGCCACCTCCTTTTTTGCCTATATGATTTTGGGTGATCGTTTATAGCCTAGAGGAAGGGCTTCATGCAGGACTGGAGTCATATCATCTCCCAACCATGATTCATTTATGAATAGTATGTCTGGTGTTGCGTTAGTGAGAAGGTCATGGATGTGATGTTTGTTCTTAAAGAGAGATCAGGCATTTATTAGTAGACAGTTTAGAAAATGTGCTTTGGAGATATTTTGACTTTGTTTTGTAGAAGAGTGAGCAGTATTTTGTTGGCTTGCAACTGGTGTGCCCTTAGTGTTGGTATTAGGTATATGAGGATAGAAATCGTGTAGCTTTTCTGTATCGTGCTCTTTGTCCAGCAGGATAAGAAGGCATTTTGATGGGTTTGTGCCCGTAGGTGGTAGAGATGATGTTTGAGAGTGAGTTGGTGTGCTGTGTTGGTTTTGTAGTGTAACCTTGTTGTGCAGTAGACATGGAGAAGCGAAGTTGTGAGGTGTGGCACGTTGCTTATTTTGTTTGTTCCTGTTTAGGGGGGAAGGTGTATGAGTTAAGGGTGGCGGTACTGTATGTGGGTCATGTAGTAAGGTTCTAAATTGTCCAATGGATAAGAGGCGTTTGAAAGAGAGTTGCTGTGATGCTGTATAAGTGTTGTATGTAGTGGAAGAACGAAAGCTTGGTATTGGAGTTTGTTCATTTGTGTAATTTGAAAGGTGGGTGTATGTTTGTGGTTTGTGATGGTAAGTATTATGAGATAGTGTTGTGCTGGTGTGCGTGATATGTTTTGTTTTTGAGGAGTAGTGAAAGAGATGCTGATATATTTGTTATATGAGATGGATTTGTTAGTATAGTATTGTTTGTGAGTGAAAGTTGTAAGGTAAAGGGGTGGTGATGTGTTTGTGAGTAGAGTGTATGTTGTGTTCAAGAGGGGATGAAGTAGACTTGTGACTGTTTGTCTGAGACGTGTTTGCTGCAAGAGGTAATATGTGTGGTGCAGTGAAGTGTAAGTGTTGTTTGGTTGTGTTATTACGGTCGAAAGAAGAGGAGGGTGTTGGTTGGAGAAATGATGGAAGGCTGAGTATAGGTTTGTTAGTGACAAAAAGTAGCCTTTTAGGAGTAATTAGAACAGGGAGTGTGTGTCTGGTTGGGATATAGTTCAGTGTGGTGTGGAATTGGGCTGTGTTAATCATGAGTGGATTGGCTAGTGGTATAGAACAGAGTTGTGTACTGTTTGTAGGTGATGGTGGAAATATGTGGTAGCTGAAATAGAAGGGTGTATAGGTGTGGTTTGAGGGTATTTTGTAGTGGGTGCTGAGACATAGAATGTTTTATAGGGTTGCATTGTAGTGAATGAGTAGAGTACATGTGCTGTATGCTATATGAATTTCGGCAGAATTTCAGGCCCTAGTCCTGCCCAGTTTTGAACAGGTACAAACAGGCATTCACCCTTGTGCTCTCCACCCTTAATCTCTCCACCCAGGCTGAGATGCCCTGAACTCTAGCCTTATGTAGCCCTAGTAATCAGGTGACCCCTTCAGCCAATGGGAACCCTAGCCCTAACTAAGCACAGCACTAGCCCTAAATCGTAGAACCAATAGGAGACCAAGACCTTACAATCAATCATATCCCTAGTCCAAGCACTCAATCAGGCACAAAACTCTAAACCCTACATCCAAAAAAAAGCCTAAATCCAAATCCTAATCCTAACCCTATTCTAAGCAACCAATCGGACAGGAAACCCTACGCCCTATATCCAATAGAAGTGTAACTGCATCCTGGCTGAAGAGGGCTGAAAGCCGGAAACCTGTCCTAGGATCCTTGTTTCCAGTCCAGGGAGGACCTGACCTGGCAGTTCGGGCTGGGTTGTTCCCATTGGGTGCAGGGTCAAGACTGATTTGCATATGGCTGGGTCCAAACTGGAAAGGCATGGTGAGCAAAAAAAAACTATGGATTTAGGCCCAGATCTCTGTACTGGGGTGAATGTATGACATTGTTCTGCATTCTGTCCATCAATTGTTCTTTTTGCATTTGTCACCCCGAGTGGGACGGGTATGCCCAGACGTGGGTCCTGTGCTCTCCATGCCACTGGAGTCAGGCTATGCTGGCTGATGAGGGCTGAAAGCCCGAAACCGGTCCTATGATGCTTGTTTCCAGTCCAGGGAGGATCTGGCGTGGAAGTTCCGGCTGGACTGTTCCCATTGGATGCAGGTTCAAGACTGATTTGTATATGGCTGGGTCCAAACTGGAATGGCATGGTGAGCAAAAAAAGGATGGATTTAGGCCCAGACCTCTGTACAGGGGTGAATGTATGACATTGTTCTGCATTCTGTCCATCAATTGTTCTTTTTGCCTATATCCAATAGAAAGCCTACCCCTAGCCCTAGTTCAGCAGCCAATTACACAGGAAAGCCTAAGCCATACATGCAATATAAATCCCAGCCCCAGGAACCAATCCGAAACCCTAAACCTATCTACCAATCACATCACTAACCCTAAGCCCTACATCAATTGAATCACTGACCTAGAAGCCAATCAGTACCCTCAAATACCCAACCAATGAGAACACTAATCCTAATCCAATAGAAACAGCAGATGTAACCACCAATCAGTGTACACATGTACCAACCAATAGCTGACTATATAAGGACCCTGCGACCTCAGGCAAGGTTTGCTGGCCAGGGAGTTGGAAGCTGCTCCTCTATTTTCAATCTCCTATGAGAAACACAGGCTCAATCCACACACACCCAGCAAACCCTTAAGAGGCCTGGGCAGGTGTGACAGGAGGGCTCAGGGTTGCCTGGGAGCTGGGGAGCTGATCAACAAGCTTAGACTGCTGCCCAGGGGGGTTGGAAAACTGTTCCTCTAGTTAGTATCTCCTAGGAGACAGACAGGCTCAATCCACACTTTGCACTTCTGCAGGTAAGGGCCTAACAAACTTTGCCCTCTAACAATATTGTTTGTATAAAACTTTACTGTTAGACCTGGCATTCTTGGTGTGGTTTTCCCTGACTTTTTGGCCACAGGCCCCTCAGATGGATAATGCAGATGAGAACCCAAAGCTGGTGAGGTGGTGTATCTCCCTACAAGGAATGGACTTTACGGTGGAACACCGCCCTGGTACAGAACACACCAATGCTGATGGTCTGTCCAGATTCTTCCTCCTTAGTGATGAGAACTCCCAGGAGGGTAGGTAGTTCTCCCCACTTTTCAGCTGGAGGAGACATGTGTTAGACCTGGCATTGTTGGCGTGGCTTCCCCTGACTTTTTGGCCTCTATCTCCTGTATTTTTTACACTGTGCTGGATTTCTTTTTTGCTGGTTTAGATGCTTCCGGCACTTTGCTACTGCTGATCAGTGTCAAAGTCCAAGTGCTCCCTGGGTAAATTGTTATGGTGATTTATTATCCATGATTGGCTTATTTGTTTTACTAGCTGGTCTCTAGTAAAGTGCACTGAGTGTGCCAGGGCTGGTAATTCAAATGCTACTAGTGGGCCTGCAGCACTGATTGTGCCAACCACATTAGTATCCCCAAAGAGATGTCTCAGGCCTGGCACCGCAGTGCCTGTGTGCAGTTTTCTAACTGCCATGTCGACCTGGCCAGTGTACCCAGTTGCCAGGCCTTACCTTTCCCTTTTCTTACACCTAAGACACCCCGATGGTAGGAACAAGGTATCCCCGCTGGGCAGGGTGCAGTGTATTTAAGAGGTAAGACGTACTAGTGTGGGTAACATGTCCTGATAGTGAAATACTACCAATTTCATTTTTCACTATCGAAAGGCTATCTTCCCATATGCCAGATTGGGGAATGCTGTGTAACATGTTCACCTGCATATCTTCACATAGGAGCAAGATGGAAATTTGGAATCTGGTATACCTGAACTCAGAATTTAATAACACATCTTTTAAGAGGGATTTTTTTAAATTCTGTTTGAAATAACACTTTTAGAAAGTAGCTATTTTCTTGTTCAACCTTTTTGTGTGCCTATGCCTGTTTGTGGATTGACTGTCTGGCTTGAGAATGACAGGAGCTGGGATGGCTCCAGGTGTCTGGGTGAGCCAGCAATTGGCTGACTAGACCTATCTGCATTTGGAGTGGTGGGAGGAGTAGCACCTGGCCATGAATAGCACTCTGCCTGCCTTCCACAATGATGGTTCCACCTCCTGTGGTGCGTCTGATGACCCAGGCCCACACTGACAAAGAAAGAAGTTGTGCACTGGCAGAGTGCACCCAGAACTGGTTTGGACTGGGCCTAGGACCCCTCACTCATAGAGAACAAAGACTTTTGGGTTATAAATATGAGAGCTGACACCCCTGAACTTTAAATCATCCTGGAATTCAAGAGGAACCTTTGCTGAGAAGAGCTGGAGGAACTGAAGAGAAGGACTACCCGTGTTGTGTGTTCTTGGGCTAACCTGCAGTTGCTATTCTGCGGATCACTGAAATTATATCGACCACAAAAATATCGAGATACAATAATATCGAGGATAAAATATCGAGGGACAAAATATCGACTGCCTATCTTCAAACAGGTAAGTACTAAAATATCGACTCAAAAATATCGAGTTACAAAAATATAGACTGTCAAAATATCGTTTTTTTTAAATGTCTTTAAATTAAGTAAAAACTAATATAATAATACATATATTTAATATAAACTTAGTTAAAATTATTAAATAAATGTAATATTAATAAATAATTAATGTAAATTAAAAAAAATATAACAAAAATAATACATATATATATATATCGCACCACAGCACTTCCCCACTACGGAAGAATTATCACGGACACCTCGCATGGATTTGCAGGTAATTTATTCAAATATCAGGCTGCACCGCAACGCGTTTCACCTTTCGGCTTGATCACGCTAAAGAAGCACTGCAGTTTACACATTTAAATATACTTCAGTGAATAAACATAAACAAGGAACTTAAACCATCGTGAAAAACATATAAATCACTGATCTAAGGTGGTACCGCCATTTTAACCTAGTCAATGTCATTAGTCAGTTCAAATAGGAAATCCCACATTTATCAAATAAATCTCTGATGTACTGTTGAGAATGTATTAAAAAATTCATACATATTCGGCATTACTAAATCCCAAAGAAACCCAACATAAGTTAAGCCCAAGTGGGCCAACACATCATTCGTGAATAGGAAGGATACCGCCCAAGTGGGCTGCAGTCTCATATATTTAGACAATTCATATTCAACATTGTAACATTCCAAACAGGATTCACTATATCATTCGTAAATCAAAACGAGTACCGCCCAAGTGGGCTACGGTCTCATTAATCCAAACGAATACGAGTAATGCCAGATTTGAATTACAAACAGAGAAGGGTCTCGCCCCAGTGGGCATAAATAGTCTGTGGTACTCCAAGTTATAAAAGTACAAATAATCTCATATCAGATGAGGTCCAAGTAGCGAAAACCACCATCATCAAATAATGTGCCACCACCTAAAAATAAAGTAAAATAATATAATCAACATACACTTTAAAAGCTAAAACGGCAGCAGGTATAAAAACAACATGTATATATACAGGTACATCATAGGCATATCTCCCAAAAGAGACCATATACAAAATTGCCGTGATATGACTAACTCAAGACATCTCCGTTCACAAAAGTCATTAATGCAAATGAATGGATAACTCTTCACTTGAGTTGAGTCCCTGCGGGATCATGGTTTCCAGGTCAATAATATATTTGGACTCTAGTTTCCGCAGTGCAAGCTTGCGATTGCCCCCACGTATGTTATTGGGGACATCATCAATAACCACCATTCTCAGTAATTTTTCATTTTGAAAATGTTGTTCAAAGAAATGTCTGGCAACTGGATACTGTCTATTGTTGTGTCGAATGGCCCTGATATGTTCGAGAACCCGTTTTTTGGCACAGTGAATAGTACTGCCAATGTAGGCCTTTTTACATGGACACAGCAAGGCATATACGCAATACATGGTGTTACAGTTCAATTTCTTTTTGATGGTCATTTTCCTTTCAGTGCCTGCAATGGATAGAATTCTGCAATCAGAACTATTGCTGCAAGCTTTGCATTTCCTGCACCTGGTAAAACCCCCAAGCGCTTTTTTCTCCATCTTTCGCTTAGGAGTGATCAAGCTAGGACTTAACTCATCTCTCAGCGAATTGCATTTCTGAAATGTAATCTGCGGTTTCACATTAAGATATTTCTCAAGGTTGACATCAGTTAGCAACACATGCCAATATTTCTGTAATATCTTACACAGTTGCGATGCCTGCCCTGAGAACTTAGTTATGAACCTCAAGGTATTTTTCTCCGGGACCTCAATGTCAGAATGAAGTAATTTAGTTCTAGTCACCGCATCCACCTTAGCACAGGCTTCCCCAATGGTCTTACTACTGTATCCTCTTTCCCGAAACCAGCTAATCATAGTTTGTTTCTCTAGTTGATAGTTTTCATCCGAGCTACAGTTGCGTCTGGCCCGTAATATCTCTCCATAGGGGATACTGTACACTAACTGTCTCGGATGGGAGCTAGCGGCATTAAGGATACTATTGCCAGCTGTGCTCTTGCGAAATAGTTTAGTCTGCATGGTACTATCTACAATCTCCGCTAGGACATCCAAAAATTCAATTTTAGTTTGACTCATGTGTTCTGTGAATCTCAGATTGTATTCATTCTCATTAAGTTGTTTCACAAAGTCTTGAGCAGATTCCAAGTCTCCATCCCAAATCAAAAAATTGTCGCCTATGTACCTCAACCACAGGACACAGCGATCGTACTGTTCCAACTGGGCGGCCACCCGCTCCTCCCACCAGCCCATCACCAAATTGGCATAGCTGGGGGCGAAGCAGGTGCCCATCGCCGTGCCCTGTGATTGGTGGTAAATGACCTCATCAAAAAGAAAAAAATTATTTTCCAAACAAAATTTCATCATACTCAAAATCATATTGGAATGGGACAGAAAAGCAATAGAACGTCTCCTGAGGAAGTATTCCACAGCTTTTAGACCTAAATCATGTCTTATGGACGTGTACAAACTGCACACGTCCAAGGTAACCATGATATAATTAGGTTCCCAGTGGATACCTTCAATAATGGTAAGGAAGTGAGTAGTATCTTTGAGATAGGCGGGCAGACTAACAACAAAGTGATCAATGAACCTAGATGTCATTTCTAGTGGAGACCCAATGGATGACACAATAGGTCTACCTGGTGGGTTCGTGGGGTCCTTGTGTACTTTAGGTAACAAATACAAGACAGGGATACGGGGATGTGAGCATTTCAGATAATTAAGCTCCTCCCACTCTAGGAGCCCCTGTTCCTGCCATTCGCCTAACATTTCACCGAAAGGTGAAACGCGTTGCGGTGCAGCCTGATATTTGAATAAATTACCTGCAAATCCATGCGAGGTGTCCGTGATAATTCTTCCGTAGTGGGGAAGTGCTGTGGTGCGATATTGTACAGGGCTACCGGTGCCCTGATCACGGACCGCCCTGCAAGACGGCTTCTTTCAGGACCAGAGCTTGTGTTGTTCATATATATATATATATATATATATATATAAAAACATATTATTAAATAAACATATATAATATTTTTACCGTAGCATAGCAAAATGGTTAAAATGTATTGTAACAACTCTAGTGAGTTCAACAGTAGCAAAAGCGTTGGATAGCGTAGGGGTAAAATTTAGTATTCCCACTCCAGTGGGTGCAACAGTAAGGAAAGCGTTGGATAGCGTAGGGGTAAAAATTACTATTCCAACTTCAAAGAGTGCAACAGTAGGGAAAGCGTTGGATAGCGTAGGGGTAACAATTACTAATCCCACTCCAGTGGGAGCAACAGTAGGGAAAGCGTTGGATAGCGTAGGGGTAAAAATTACTATTCCTACTCCAGTGGGTGCAACAGTAGGGAAAGCACTGGATAGCGTAGGGGTAAAAATTACTATTCTCACTCCAGTGCGTGCAACAGTAGGGAAAGCGTAGGATAGCGTAGGGGTTAAAATTACTATTCCCACTCTAGTGGGTGCAACAGTAGGGAAAGCGCTGGATAGCGTAGGGGTTAAAATTACTATTCCCACTTTAGTGGGTGCAACAGTAGGGAAAGCGCTGGATAGCGTAGGGGTAAAAATTACTATTCCCACTCCAGTGGGTGCAACAGTAGGGAAAGCGCTGGATAGCGTAGGGGTTTAAATTACTATTCCCACTCCAGTGGGTGCAACAGTAGGGAAAGCGTAGGATAGCGTAGGGGTAAAAATTACTATTCCCACTCCAGTGGGTGCAACAGTAGGGAAAGCGTTGGATAGCGTAGGGGTAAAAATTACTATTCCCACTCCAGTGGGTGCAACAGTAGGGAAAGCGCTGGATAGCGTAGGGGTAAAAATTACTATTCCCACTCCAGTGGGTGCAACAGTAGGGAATGTGCTGGATAGCGTAGGGGTTAAAATTACTATTCCCACTCCAGTGGGTGCAACAGTAGGGAAAGCGCTGGATAGCGTAGGGGTTAAAATTACTATTCCCACTCCAGTGGGTGCAACAGTAGGGAAAGCGCTGGATAGCGTAGGGGTAAAAATTACTATTCCCACTCCAGTGGGTGCATCAGTAGGGAAAGCGCTGGATAGCGTAGGGGTAAAGATTACTATTCCCACTCCAGTGGGTGCAACAGTAGGGAAAGCGTTGGATAGCGTAGGGGTTAAAATTACTATTCCCACTCCAGTGGGTGCAACAGTAAGGAAAGCGTTGGACAGCGTAGGGGTAAAAATTACTATTCCCACTCCAAGGAGTGCAACAGTAGGGAAAGCGCTGGATAGCGTAGGGGTTAAAATTACTATTCCCACTCCAGTGGGTGCAACAGTAGGGAAAGCGCTGGATAGCGTAGGGGTAAAAATTACTATTCCCACTCCAGTGGGTGCAACAGTAGGGAAAGCGCTGGATAGCGTAGGGGTAAAGATTACTATTCCCACTCCAGTGGGTGCAACAGTAGGGAAAGCGTTGGATAGCGTAGGGGTTAAAATTACTATTCCCACTCCAGTGGGTGCAACAGTAAGGAAAGCGTTGGATAGCGTAGGGGTAAAAATTACTATTCCCACTCCAAAGAGTGCAACAGTAGGGAAAGCGTTGGATAGCGGAGGGGTAAAAATTTCTATTCCCACTCCAGTGGGTGCAACAGTAGGGAAAGCGTTGGATAGCGTTGTGGTAAAAATTACTATTCCCACACCAGTGGGTGCAACAGTAGGGAAAACGATGGATAGCATAGGGGTAAAAAATTACTATTCCCACTCCAGTGGGTGCAACAGTAGGGAAAGCGCTGGATAGCGTAGGGGTTTAAATTACTATTCCCATTCCAGTGGGTGCAACAGTAGGGAAAGCGTAGGATAGCGTAGGGGTTAAAATTACTATTCCCACTTTAGTGGGTGCAACAGTAGGGAAAGCGCTGGATAGCGTAGGGGTAAAAATTACTATTCCCACTCCAGTGGGTGCGACAGTAGGGAAAGCGCTGGATAGCGTAGGGGTTTAAATGACTATTCCCACTCCAGTGGGTGCAACAGTAGGGAAAGCGTAGGATAGCGTAGGTGTAAAAATTACTATTCCCACTCCAGTGGGTGCAACAGTAGGGAAAGCGTTGGATAGCGTAGGGGTAAAAATTACTATTCCCACTCCAGTGGGTGCAACAGTAGGGAAAGCGCTGGATAGCATAGGGGTAAACATTACTATTCCCACTCCAGTGGGTGCAACAGTAGGGAATGTGCTGGATAGCGTAGGGGTTAAAATTACTATTCCCACTCCAGTGAGTGCAACAGTAGGGAAAGCGCTGGATAGCGTAGGGGTAAAAATTTACTATTCCCACTCCAGTGGGTGCAACAGTAGGGAAAGCTATGGATAGCGTAGGGGTTAAAATTACTATTCCCACTCCAGTGGGTGCAACAGTAGGGAAAGCGCTGGATAGCGTAGGGGTAAAAATTACTATTCCCACTCCAGTGGGTGCAACAGTAGGGAAAGCGCTGGATAGCGTAGGGGTAAAGATTACTATTCCCACTCCAGTGGGTGCAACAGTAGGGAAAGCGTTGGATAGCGTAGGGGTTAAAATTACTATTCCCACTCCAGTGGGTGCAACAGTAAGGAAAGCGTTGGACAGCGTAGGGGTAAAAATTACTATTCCCACTCCAAAGAGTGCAACAGTAGGGAAAGCGCTGGATAGCGTAGGGGTTAAAATTACTATTCCCACTCCAGTGGGTGCAACAGTAGGGAAAGCGCTGGATAGCGTAGGGGTAAAAATTACTATTCCCACTCCAGTGGGTGCAACAGTAGGGAAAGCGCTGGATAGCGTAGGGGTAAAGATTACTATTCCCACTCCAGTGGGTGCAACAGTAGGGAAAGCGTTGGATAGCGTAGGGGTTAAAATTACTATTCCCACTCCAGTGGGTGCAACAGTAAGGAAAGCGTGGGATAGCGTAGGGGTAAAAATTACTATTCCCACTCCAAAGAGTGCAACAGTAGGGAAAGCGTTGGATAGCGTAGGGGTAAAAATTTCTATTCCCACTCCAGTGGGTGCAACAGTAGGGAAAGCGTTGGATAGCGTTGTGGTAAAAATTACTATTCCCACACCAGTGGGTGCAACAGTAGGGAAAACGATGGATAGCATAGGGGTAAAAATTACTATTCCCACTCCAGTGAGTGCAACAGTAGAAAAAGTAAAAACTTCATAAATAAATGTAATTAATAGAAATATTATTACCAATTAAATTTAATTTCAAATACCAATTACTTTTATTTACCAATTAATTTTTATTTAATGGACAATTATTAATTAATTAACAATTTTAATTAATTTACATAATTAATTAATTATTATTAAATTACTTCCCACCCTATCCCTCTATAAACTCACAACCCACTACAGAAAATAATTTACTAAATATTAATTATTTATCAATTAAATATTTATAATTAATGACCAATTATATTTTAATTAATTACCAATTAATAATTAATTAACAATTATTATTAATTTACATAATTAATTAATTATAATTAAATTACTTCCCACCCTATTCCCCTATAAACCCACAACCCACTACAGAAAATAATTTACTAAAAATTATTTAGTTATCAATTAATCAATTATTATTAATTACCAATTATATTTTAATTAATTACCAATTAATAATTAATTAACACTTATTATTAATTTACATAATTAATTAATTATATTTAAATTACTTCCCACCCTATTCCCTTATAAACCCACAACCCGCTACAAAAAATAATTTACTAGAAAATATTGATTTATCAATTATTCAATTATAATTATTTACAATTCATTTTTAATTATTTACCAATTATTAATTAATTAACAATTATAATTATTTTACATAATTAATTAATTATATTTAAATTAGTTCCCACACTATTCCCTATAAACCCACAACCCACTACAGAAAATAATTTACTAAAAATTAATTATTGATCAATTAATCAATTATTATTAATTACCAATTATATTTGAATTAATTAACAATTAATAATTAATTAACAATTACAATTATATTACAGATTTAATTAATTATAATTAAATTACTTTCCACCCTAGTCCCCTATAAACCCACAACCCGCTACAGATTTATATTACACAATTATTACAAATTATTAAAAACTTACCTTATTTGTTGTCTATATTCTATCTAGTCGATATTATGTCTAGTCTTAATTTTTGATTCGATATTTTGGCTATTAATATCGATATTACTCGATATTTTTGTAGTCTATATTATGTCTGGTCGATATTTTGTCTAGTCTATATTTTTACCTCGATATTATGTCCAGTCGATATTTTGGAATCGATATTATGTCTGTTTACCCTATTCTGCCAAGGAAAGGAGAAGGACTTTGCTGAGTGCTATGTCCCCCGCTTGAAAAGATCTCCAAGGGCCTGAGTAGAGCTGGCCTCCTGTTTTGAAGTCCCAGGAACAAAAGGACTTCACCCCCAGCTCCCCCTGAACTCTGCCGTGTGAGCTCTGACCTGCCTAGAGTGCTTTATCCAGTTGTGGGGCCTCTGGAGGTTGTTGTTTGCTGTTTTTGGAGCTGGAAGAAGAAGAAGCGTGAAAAGATCTGCAAAACCCATCACATCTCTCTTCTTGCGGCACGTTTCACCGACGCATCTCGACTGCGGAAGAAGATTCCCGTCACATCATCTGCCGCTGCGAAGACCGTTGCAGCGCCTGTTGCCGCTGTAAAAATCGGCACATCGAGGGGTTGCGGCTGAAGAGGACCAACACTGTGCCTTGCATTGCCCCCGCATCGATCGCAGTCACATCCCGAAGATCCCCGCAACATACCTATGCAAGAAATTTTTCCGAAGCATCATCTACAAACTGGAACCGGCACGAAGACTCAACACATCCCTCCCCCTACAGACCGGACTCGATGCAACCCGTCCGAGGCGTGCAGCAGGGCTGTGGCATTGGCTCCCCGGGGTCTCAGGAGTGACACATATCTTTGTTTTCCGATGCTGTAGCTGTTTGGCTTGGGAACTTTTGTTGCATCGCACCAGATTGTCGCAACGCATCAGGGCGCCATTTTGTCACCTCGCACCGAGGCGCCATTATGTCGCATCATCACCGGAGCGCACAAAAAACTGACGTACAAAGGGGTTCTTTGTTTGCTTTGTTATGCATTTAAGGTACTTTTGGGAACAGTCACGCATGCATAGATTTCTATGGTACAAGTCCTTGAATTCTTTTTTTTAAAGTCATATTTGTAACTGTATGTTAGATATTTGTCGTTTTGGTCTTGTGTAGTTTAGATAAAGATACTTTATTTTTCTAAACTGGTGTGGTGTCCATTTGTGCTGTTTTCACTGTGTTACTGTGAGTGTTGGTACAAACACTTTACACTTTGCCTTTGGGATATGCTTGTCTGCTCGTACCAAGCTACCAAGGGGGTGAGCAGGGGTTACCAAAAGTCTGTATCCCCCTCACCCTGACTAGAAGCACAGGTCTGCATTTGGTCGAAGGTACCTACCTCAGCCAACTAGCGACCCTCAGTTCTAACATTGGTGGTCAACGGTGAGAATTTGAACTTGTATTTGGTGTACATCACAAGATTAGTGCAGACCACTACGCAGCCACATACTGTGTTTTGTTTTTGGTTCTATTTTTGAGTAACCCTTAAAAATCATCATGTCTCAGAATTGGAAAGCAGCAAGTGAAAAGGCAGAATTGGAATTTCACATTGAGGATTTGCATTCCTAGAGAGTAGAGCAGCTCAAACAATTTTGCTAAGATTTTGGATGTCCCATGAGGAGCAGCTCTAGGAAGTATGAGCTGCAGAGAGCCTTGAATGCCTGATGAGAGGCCAAAGAGGCAGAGGAGGCAGATGCTGTAAATGGAGGGGAAAATAAGCAAGGGGATTGGGTTTAGATCCCAAGATCTGCCAGTGAGCAGACCAGCCTCCAGGGCTGGGAGCAACCATTCCAGTAAAGGCTTCTCCCCAGAAGAGTTACAGGAGAACCAAAGGGTGAGAGATCATGAGTTGGAAGTCATGAGGCTCAAGATGAAGCAATTTGAAATGGAAAAAGAAACCCAGGGGGGAGGACAGCAGGACTGCACGTGCCTTGTAAGAAAATAAATTGCTTTTGGCTCATGAGTTGAGCATGAGGGAACTGGACATTAAGGCCAAACAAGTGGAGTCCAGGTTATGTGGTGGCGGCGCACAGCCAGTGCAAGGGGGTAAGGTATACATACCGAAGGATTTGGTACAGAATTATCAGAGGGGTGAGGATATCTATGCCTGGTTTACATCCTATGAGATTGTATTGAAAATGAATGAGGTGCCTGAGAAGAATTGGGAGCTGGCCCGTGGAAACACTTTGAGGCTTCTGGGAGGGATGTTCTATCGTCCTTAGAGTTGGCAGGTGCCCTGACCTACCCCAATATGAAGGAGGCCCTATGCCTCAGATATGGACTCACTCCAGAACAGTTTAGGAATTTCAAGAAGCTGGAGTCCAGTACTTGGGCTCAGTGTGTGAATCTGTACATGTGTGCACTGTAAGGTTGGATAAATGGCAGCAAAGTAACTGATTATAAGGGGTTTCGCCATTTAATTAGTTGGGCGCACTTGAGTAGTCTGTGTGTTCCGGAGCTGCACCAGCATCTTTAGACAGTAAGCTAATTGATCCCAGTGAGCGTGCTAATGAGGTAGACCACTGGACCAGCACCAGGGTCCACAAGAGGATTGTGGGTACCACAGCCAAAGGTGGGCAGGGTCCCCAGCAGAAGAGTGGGGGGGGGGCAAGGGTAACCAAAAGGAGTTCTCTCAAGAGCCCCAAAACAGTTCCCAGGAAAAGGAGTCCCAGCCCCTAAGCCTAAGACGGCCTGGCCACCTAAGGGCAGGCATGACAACTGGGTCCCCCCAAGTGTTTCTCATGTGGTGAGATGTGTCACATTGCCCATAGGTGCCCCAAGAAATCCCACGTACCCACTGGTGCTCAGATACCAGGTTATTGAGTGTAGCTCGAACACCAGGAGGTCACATACCTTTGCCATTTCGCCATCGGGCGAGCCGTGAGGGAAACGGCAGCAGCGCTCCTCTGCACCAGACGCCGGGAGGCACACGGAGGGACGGAACCACACTCCCCAGCAGCCTCTGGGGCGGTAGCGCGCCTGTGACGCGCCAGGAGCGCCCGGAGGCGCTAGAAAAAGCCTGACCCCCGGGAGCCAAGGGGGAACACCAGGAGGTCACATACCTTTGCCATTTCGCCATCGGGAGAGCCGTGAGGGAAACGGCAGCAGCGCTCCTCTGCACCAGACGCCGGGAGGCACACGGAGGGACGGAACCACACTCCCCAGCAGCCTCTGGGGCGGTAGCGCGCCTGTGACGCGCCAGGAGCGCCCGGAGGCGCTAGAAAAAGCCTGACCCCCGGGAGCCAAGGGGGAACACCAGGAGGTCACATACCTTTGCCATTTCGCCATCGGGCGAGCCGTGAGGGAAACGGCAGCAGCGCTCCTCTGCACCAGACGCCGGGAGGCACACGGAGGGACGGAACCACACTCCCCAGCAGCCTCTGGGGCGGTAGCGCGCCTGTGACGCGCCAGGAGCGCCCGGAGGCGCTAGAAAAAGCCTGACCCCCGGGAGCCAAGGGGGAACACCAGGAGGTCACATACCTTTGCCATTTCGCCATCGGGCGAGCCGTGAGGGAAACGGCAGCAGCGCTCCTCTGCACCAGACGCCGGGAGGCACACGGAGGGACGGAACCACACTCCCCAGCAGCCTCTGGGGCGGTAGCGCGCCTGTGACGCGCCAGGAGCGCCCGGAGGCGCTAGAAAAAGCCTGACCCCCGGGAGCCAAGGGGGAACACCAGGAGGTCACATACCTTTGCCATTTCGCCATCGGGCGAGCCGTGAGGGAAACGGCAGCAGCGCTCCTCTGCACCAGACGCCGGGAGGCACACGGAGGGACGGAACCACACTCCCCAGCAGCCTCTGGGGCGGTAGCGCGCCTGTGACGCGCCAGGAGCGCCCGGAGGCACTAGAAAAAGCCTGACCCCCGGGAGCCAAGGGGGAACACCAGGAGGTCACATACCTTTGCCATTTCGCCATCGGGCGAGCCGTGAGGGAAACGGCAGCAGCGCTCCTCTGCACCAGACGCCGGGAGGCACACGGAGGGACGGAACCACACTCCCCAGCAGCCTCTGGGGCGGTAGCGCGCCTGTGACGCGCCAGGAGCGCCCGGAGGCGCTAGAAAAAGCCTGACCCCGGGAGCCAAGGGGGAACACCAGGAGGTCACATACCTTTGCCATTTCGCCATCGGGCGAGCCGTGAGGGAAACGGCAGCAGCGCTCCTCTGCACCAGACGCCGGGAGGCACACGGAGGGACGGAACCACACTCCCCAGCAGCCTCTGGGGCGGTAGCGCGCCTGTGACGTGCCAGGAGCGCCCGGAGGCGCTAGAAAAAGCCTGACACCCCTCTCGCCCCGCGAGACGCGCGCGGGAGCGACCGGGAGAAGCCCGGGACAAGGGCGGGCCCTCTGCGGCCCTCAGAGGCCTGAGGAGTCTGGGCTGGGCATCACCCCCTGGCCGATCCGCCGCCCGATCAAAAGGTATTTACACACTTGACTAAAATAAGCATACCGTAAATCGTACCTATGGAGCCCAAGTCAAATGTTAAGACCATGGTCAAAAAAACGCCCATTCATACACGTTCTGTCACAAGGAATACTGCCCTTGTAAAAACTCCGCTACCAACTCTAACTGCAATTGACCGCATGCTACAACAGACAATTGTGGTGGTAGCCAACGCCATTGAAAATACTGAGAGACGATTATCCTTACCACCTAGTGCTTGCTTAATCCAGCAGACATTACAATCCGAAGACCACAATGTAAATAACATAAATGTGACATCACTATCAAATGACTCTATACTAATGCAATCTTACACGGGTCTTCCTGGGGCCGAGCCAACCCGTGTGGAAGATCATCCCATAGTTCCTGCAGTGTTCCAAGATAGGGAAAGTCGGTTGTCCCTAACCCCAAATTTACAGATTAATGTTACACCGGCTGGGGCACCGGGGCTCAGTAACGTGCCTGAGACCAGTGCAGTTCTGATTTCCTGCGACACTGAAGATCCTATCCCTATAATTGACTCACTTAATAATAGTTGTGTAGATAGTACGACTGATCATGGCTCTGCCCACCGCAGATCTAGACGCACACGCAACAGAAAACTATTGGCCCCAAGTAGGGTGTATATGATACAAAGGGGCAGGAGAAAGAAGGCAACTTCACCATTATTAGAGCAGGCTAATGGAGAAGAGCCCTCACCACCACAGTCAAGTCCAAACTTGGGACCAGGAGACAATTTTCATGCAACCTTACTTAATGGGGAGTCTTTAATGTGTCACATTGTGGATGCTATGAAGCTTCTTATCGCTCCCTTAAATGACAAACTTGCGCAGATCTGTAAAAAAGTGGAAAATCTGGAGAAATTAGGTCTAGCCAAGTTAGACATCCTTGAACATCTGGGTTCACAAGTCACTCCAAGTCCCTTGTATGCACCTCCTACGAATAACGACAATAAGTCTGTTACTAACACAACTAATACACAGGCTCCTCCTGCCAGAAATGTGGCCCCCATGGCAGCTACCGGCAAGCCCAGTAACTCACATACCTATATCCCAGGTAACACCACAAATGGGTCCCTAGGGGTTAGAGGTAGAGAGGCAATGGGTCATACCCTAGTAAACGGGAATCCACCAGCACGCAGCTACTACAATAACATCATTCCCGCAGTGATTAATCTCCCGCCAGAAAGTAGACCATATGTGGCAATTCTCGCTAATGTCCCAAAACTTAAACCCTCTCAATTCGAAAATAATGAAACACTCAAAAACAAAATCTTGTACTGGCTTGTCCACAACTGTGGATTCCCCCTAAGAGGGGCTAGTCAGATCCTCTCAACCCAAAGGGTAGGGTGGGTGGGTCCCAGTAAAAAGGAAATAAGTGGGGACTGTGTAATCATAAATTATAAGACCACTGAATGGGCAAGGGATTCCATCTTGAATGCGCCGATCCCATCAGATAATGATTACAACACTACCCTGTTCCCACTGGACTATTTTTACAGGAATCAGGTGGGATTTAAAATTCCCGTGCAGAATTTTAAACACCCAAGAGCAATACACATGCCTCACCCACCTGTACAGCAGGTACCAGTGCAATCAGCTGGGCACCCTATGATTCCTTATGACCCAAACAACCAATATGTATTACAGCAACCACTGAACTTATTCAGAACACCAAACCCCAATTATTATTTTAATAACCCTAAAGTCTCCGGGTTAGGAACTAGCGTCTATGGCCAATATTCAGTCCCAACATCTAACAGATTTCAGATATTCAACTGCCTAGATGAAAATGACTGACTAGGGGATACTCACGTTGCTAAGTCACATGTAACTGAGGAACCTAGGTTGATGGCCGCTAATACAGTTGAGGAATTTCCAACAGATACCGCTGTAGCAAACTTTAATGATCCAACCCTGATAGATGCAATTATATGTACTGGTGAAAATCAACTGGAGAACCTGATAACATCTTCAGTTACAATAGCTACTGATCCACTACATGAAGTCTCAGAACCTGAGAATCTGAGGGTCATTACATGGAATATAGCTGGGATAGCCTCCAAGGTAAACACCCCTTTTTGGGATGACTTTATTAAACAGGGTTACGACATAATTTGTCTGCAAGAAACCTGGGACAGAGAGGATGTACACGTTGAGGGATATACTTCCTTTAGTGTGCAGGCTGTGGCATCCCAGGCTGGTAGAGCCAAGGGTGGATTAGTGACTTTGATATCCACCGCATTGACCGAGTTTAGTATTAGCAATTATGTAGTACTAGGAGACCACGCCTCTGTTTTGCGCATGGCCCATATCAGATGTAGAGATCTAATAGTAGTAAACTTCTACAATAATATTGCGGGGCACAAACGGGGACTGATCATTTCTGATATAGAGCAGGCCATTGACGTGACCTTATCAAGTACATCCAAACCAGCCGCAATCCTATGGGCAGGAGACTTCAACACTAAAACATGTAATCACGCACTCAAGGGGGCATGTGGCCATAGGGAGGAGTACTCGGGAAGGGAAACAAGTGTATACAACCACTTCCCACACAATAACTACGGCGGTGCTCTAAATAACCTACTTGCCAAATATGACCTGGACCTTCTAGAATGTAACATGAATATAAACAATGTCAGGTGTCCGACATTTCATGGGAGAAACAGCCAATCGTTCATTGATCACATTATGATATCTTGCTTCGTAGTTTACATCAATGTCTGGGTAATTGAACAAACTGTTAGTGACCACAATAGTGTAACCGTTGAATTATTGGGCTGGGGAATTAAAAGGAATACCTATGGCCAACCAATCCAGGACATTGTGGCAGAAAGACCTAATGGGATGAGGGTGAAATGGATAAAAGTTGACCCCACTCAATTTATAGCCAACGTGATCATAAATTGCTGCAGAGATGTTGAGTACTGCTTGTCCTCTAATCCATGCCCACGAACCTTGTTATCCAACTTCCTAAACATAACAAAAATGATTGAGAAATCCTTGACATACAAAGCTCGGAAATTAAGGAAGGTCAAGGCGGCGTGGTTTGATGACCATTGTGCCCAGTCATTAAAAAGGCTGAAAACTTCACTTGATGCTACACCAAGAGACGCTAGCAAGATCAGGGAAGAGCGCCACAACTACAAAACTGCACTCTCTACCAGGAAGAAGGAACTGCAGGACGAGGCATGGGCAAAATTAGATTTGGCTGCAGATACCAAAGATCACAAACTTTTTTGGGACACTGTAAATAGTCCGTTCCTGAAGAACGATAACATTCCTGAATTAACTTTGCATGTCAGTTGCCGGGCATGGATAGCACACTTTACAGGGATTTTTAACTCTGATTTTACTTTTGGTTTTACTTCTGATTTTAACTCCAATGTTTTAACTGACACATTAAATTGTTTTAAATGGGAGAAAATATTGTTTTCCGTGACATTGAGCGAGGTGATTGAGGCAATCGAGAAGAGTAAGGGGGGGAAAGCCCCGGGACCGGATGGGGTCCCTGTGGACTTTTACAAATTTGAGATTACCCTATGGGCCCCCATCTTGACCCGTTACTTTAATGCTGCAATTGAAGATAAGTTACCGATCTCATGGGGACAATCAATTATTGTGCCACTTTTTAAAAAGGGCTCTAGGGCAGAAGCACGAAATTACCGCCCATTTCACTCTTGGACTCGTCGTTAAAAATTCTGAGTCGCGTACTCCTGACGAGACTAGAGTCCTGGGTAGAAGATAATAACATCCTTTCACCTATCCAGTATGGGTTCCGCAGGGGTCTAGGAACTATGGAGCAGTGCGTGAACCTCGAACTTATTATCGGCAAGTACACGAAAGCCAAGGAAGGGAATTTGTTTATGTGCTTCGCTGATTTAAGTTCCGCATTTGACCTGGTGGAACATGCACTGCTCTGGCCAACACTACTTGCCATGGGCGCACCACCCGAAATCATCCACCTTCTGGCTAGAATGTACAGTAGTCTCTCAAGTAAGGTTAGATTCGGAACAAATGGTGAATGTACTCCCTTTTTTAAAATTGGCAGAGGGATTCGACAAGGGTGCGTGCTGGCCCCTCTTTTTTTCTCCCTTTTTATCAATCATGTTGACCAACTTTTACGAGAATCTAATGCCGATGCCCCTATTATTAATGGAAAGCAAATACCCGTCCTTTTATACGCGGACGACGCGGTCCTGATTTCCAGGACCGCGAACGGGCTGCAAAAGTTAATCGAGAAGTTTCATATTTTCATTCAGGGCAGAAAGCTTAAAATCAACAAGGGTAAGACAATGACTATGACCTGTGTAAAGAAAATGAAGAAAAACAAGACATTTTTTTGGGATGGGGACAAACTCGAATCTGTACAACATTTCTGTTATTTAGGTATAACCTTTTCAGGAGATGGGAGATGGGTAAATGAACAATCTTGTGTTGACCTGAAAATGATCAGAAATGTAAATTGCATTTTCAGATTTGCCTCAAAACTGGGGGGCCGTAGAATCCGAGAGATGATCTCCATTTATAATTCAAGGTGTATGTCCTCTGCCCTGTACGGAGCTGGGATATGGGGATATAACCCCCAGATTGCCCTGTCCATCCAGCGGGAGGAAAACAAGTACCTAAAACGATTATTATGCCTCCCTGCTTCTGCTTCAACTGAGATTACTCACAGAGAGTTAGGCCTAAATTACGTTACAGATTTGATTGCATTGCGTCCCCTGTCCCTATGGCGATCCATATGGGCTAAGGAAGAAACCAGGTTTACCCAGGAAGTAATTATGGATTGTATCAAACTTGATCGTCACTCGAAAATCCCCTGGCTAAAACACATTCAATTTTGGTATAAGACCCTCTTTGGTCAGGATATTTTTAAAGATATATTAACAGAATCAGTTTTAACAAAGCGTGACCTCAAATCCATTTACCTGGACCATGTAAAAGGGACCAGAATGAAGGAGTATGCAATGCAAAGTACGTTTAAATTATACATGGAATACAATCTTAGCACAGGTCTTTCTCCTTATCTCACATTTGTCAGTATTAATTCCCATCGCTTTGTACTAGTTCGCCTGAGGTTGGGAATAGTTCACCATTTAGTGGCTTTCCCGAAAGTAAAAAAACATGCGATATGTTTGTGTCCATGCGATGGGAAATCTAAACAGAGCACCTGCCACTTTTTACTTTTTTGTAACTTTTATACTGGTTTTAGAAAGTTTTATCTGAAGCAATTATTCTTAAATTATAATACGTGCAATACAAGAGCCGCAATGCAAATGATGTTTGACTTGGCTTCCCCTGATGTGTGTTATCGTGTGGCCACTTATATCTTAAAATGTATGTGGCAAAGGAAATCAATCATAATATGACTTCTTTTCCCTCCGAATATTCCCCCGGCTGCTATACTTTATGTCATGAATGTGTCCTATTCTGCCTATGATTCAATGTTCAAGTTACACTGTTTATATATGTATTTATTTGTAATGCACTTTATGCTGCACATTTGCACCTGCCGAAAGTCCTTTATGGTAATACTTGTCTCTCGGTATTTTGCATTTTGCACTGGCGTTTTTGCACATATCTTTATCGTAAACAAATTGCTGCTAATATGTTTAAAGTGATCAAATAGCTGTTGCACTTTATTCTTAATCCTGCATATTTGCACATGTTAATAGCACTTTATGTATATGATAAGTCTCTAGAATTTTGTACTTTACATTAGCGCCTTTTGCACTAATTTTTCCTATAATAACTGCTGCTAAAACGTATATAGTGAACAATTTAACTCTGTATTTAAGTGAGACACACCCTGTGTTATAATTGAACTAGAACGAAACTAGTGTATGGATATCGATGTAATTTTAACTGTTTCATTATCTCTATTTTTAACTTACATAAATGTGAATTTGAAACCGTATTTATGTATGATGCTACATGGTTGTACTTGTACAAACCGAATAAAGCATTTTGAAATTGAATTGAGTGTAGCTTTGGGGGAGGTATTAGTTTCCAGTGAAGGGGGGGCACAAGCAGTTATGACCCTTGTCTCTTTAGGAGACAGAGAGACGGTCCAGGAAACCTACCTGCCTGAGAACAATAAAAAATACAGGCAGTAGGTAACCATCAATAGGAGGAGGGTGGAGGCTCTGAGAGACACAGGAGCCAGCATGACATCTGTTAGGTGTCAGTGGATGTCTGAGGAGCAGGTCATTACCAATGCACTTCACCCTGTAGTTGCAGCAGACAACTCCATGCGCCTCTGCAAGGTGAGGCTAGTTCCTTTTTGAGTGGGGGAGAGGAGTCTCAGGTTCCTTGAAGGTCATTATTAGTCCATCTATGCTATGTCATGGTTGTGGGCACAAAGGGTGGGCATAGGAAGCTTATGTCACTCCACTGTAATCGGAATAAGTTAACTAGAGTAGCTAAATTCCCATACCTTGGGGTTGTTTTTGACGAAAGTTCTACCTGGCTTCCTCATTTGTCTGAAAAAAGAAATGCGTTTGCACAGTCCACCTCTGCTGTTTTGGGTTTTTCCCGCAAACTGGGGGTAAAGCCGTTACAAACGGTGTTAAAAGTTTATGACTCAAAATGTGTATCCATAGCCATGTATGGCGCAGATCTATGGGGATTTAAGAACGTTAAGCTGTTGCAGGTTGCAGAGGACAAATTCTTAAAATCTATTTTGTCTGTACCACAATCGACCCCAGGTTTTATAGTTCACCAAGAATGTGGGGTGGGATACCTAAAAGATCGGATTGCTTTAGCGCCCCTTTTAAAGTGGATTATGGTCTGGCTGAATTTAGAAGTGGATGTGAATCATGAGATCCTGGCGGATTGTCTTAAACTGGAACATTGGCAGTCCATACCTTGGTTAAGCTATGTTAGAAAGGTTGCAATCTTACTAGGGCGGCCAGAACTTTTTGATGAACCATCTAAACTGGTTAAAGGTGATATAAACTGGGTCAAGTCAGCTTTTAAACGGCAGAGAGAGATGGACCGAGAGGGCCTTGAATTGAGTAAGCCTACTGTGAGAGCCCATCAGTTAATTGTATCATCTGACAATGACCTAGAATTATACTTGAAGATTGTTAATAATGCAAACCACAGATTTTTATTAACCAAGTTCAGATTAAATAAAATTTATTTATTAATTTCAGGGCGCCCCTGTTGGACTAAGGCCACAGATTTGAAACTATGAACTTGCGATGGTTTCTCTATAATGGATACTGCTCACTTCATGTTTTTTTGTGGTTTTTTTAAGGATATCCGGAAAAAATGTATTATACCCATTTTGAAGGATAAAGGGTTCAAACAAGTGAAACCTGCCCTATTATATCTCCAATTGTTGACCAATAAGTGGGAAATTTTTAATGCTGCAACTTTTTGAAATGTAGCTATGAGACTGAGGAAAAAATTAGTTAGTTTTAGCTAATATTTGTTTTATAGTGCATATCTTTGTAAACATTTAATTGAGACAAAATGTGTAGGTTTTTCTTAAACTTTTTTATGAAATTGTTGTTTAAATAGAATTATTCGTGTCATATTTTTTTCCTTAGTCAATGTGCTGTTCTTGTTAGTTTACCATATTGCATCTCAATGTGTTTCCCCCTTTCTTTGGGACCCATGTATACTTTTGTGGTTTTTGTTATGAACCGAATAAAGTATTTTGACTGACTGAGTCCATCTATGCCTCTAGACTGTCTGCTAGGAAATGACCTGGAGAGTTCCCCATGGCGGGAGGAGGAATTCCAGGCTCATTTGGAGATGTTGGGTCTGCCTGAGTGGGTCTGTGTGACCACTCAGTCAATGGCAGCCAGAAGGGGTAATCAGGTAGACCTGGAGCCTGAAAAGTGGCCCAGGTGCCTGCCAGGAAGAGAAGGGGCAGGGGGGCGTGTAAAGCAGCCCCAGCCATTCCCACGGTTCAGGAGGAAATAGAACCTGAGGGGGGTGCCCCAGAACCTACAGGGAAACAGGTGGCCGAACTGGGAGACCTGCCTGAGCTGACCTATTGGCAGCAGGTAGGGTGTCCCTCCAGGGAGGAGTTATGCAAGGCGCAGATGGAATGCCCTTCTCTCGTTGGTCTGCAGCAACAGACTGCAGTCCAGGCAGCAGGTGGCGAGTACAAAGATCATCTCATTTACTGGGAAGATGTATTACTCTATAGTGAGCCTAATCTCACAGACCTGGGTGCAGCCCATGTGCTGGTGGTACCAGAGCGCTTCAGGACCTCACTACTGGGTCTAGCTCATGACGTGTCTCTCGCAGGACATTTTGGGTGGGACAAGACCTTTCAGAGGCTTGCCACCCACTTCTACTGACCCCAAATGAGGAAGCATGTCAGTACACACTGTAGGATCTGCCAGGCAAGTGGCAGGAGTGGCGGGAAGTGGAAGGCTCCACTCCAACCCCTTCCTGTGGTGAGCACCTCTTTTGAGTGGGTGGGCATTAATATTGTGGGGCCACTGGTACCCAAGACAGCCTTAGACAACAAGTTTATCTTGGTCTTGGTGGACCATGCCACCAGGTCCCCGGACGCTGTCCCTCTCAGGTCAATCATAGCCCCAGTGTTGGGCGGTAGATTGATTGGGAACTTTTCCCGTCTGCGGTTCCCCAGAGAGGTGTCTCCGACCAGGGTACCAACTTCATCTCGAAATACATGAAGTCTTTGTGGGAGGAGTGTGGAGTAACTTATAAGTTCATCACTCCTTATCATCCTCAAGGGAATGGGTTGGTTGAGAGATTCAAATGAACCATGAAAGGTATGACAATGGACCTTGTGGAGCCCATGGGTTGGAAGTGGGACATCTTTTTGCCATGCCTGTTGTTTGCCTACAGGGAGGTACCTCTGAAGTCCTTAGGGTTCAGTCCCTTTGAGTTCCTGTATGGTCACCCTCTGAGAGGACCTCTGAGTCTGGTGAAGGAGGCTTGGGAGAAGTGCCCTGGTAAGACCCGCTAGGATGTGTTCAGCTATATGCTGGCCTTCTGCAATCAGACTCAACACTTCAGGAAACTTGCTCAGGTGAACCTGGAAGCTAGCCAGGAAGAAATTAAAAGATGGTATGATCAGAATGCCACTCTGGTCTTATTTCAACCTGGGCAGAAGGTGTGGGTGATGGCGCCAGTGGAGCCTTGTGCGTTCCAAGACAAGTGGACTGGGCCATATGAGGTGGTGGAGAGTAATAGCGATGTAACCTATCTGGTTGACTTGCAGTCTACCAGGAACCCTTTAAGGGTTCTACATGTGAACTGCCTCAAGCCACACTTTGAGAGGTCTGATGTGAGAATGATTCTTGCTACAGATGATGGGATGGAGGAGGAAAGTGACCCTCTTCCTGACCTTCTGTCAGCAAAGGAGCAGGATGGGTCAGTGGATGCGGTGAACCTCTCTCCTACCGTGACCCCAGAGCAGCTGATGGACTGTCGCCATGTGTTGGTAATTTCGCCTCCCTGTTCTTCCTGACACCAGGAATCACCGATTGGTGCATCCATGATGTGGACACTGGGGACAGTCTACCTGTCAAACAGACATTTTACAGGGTAACTGACAAGGTCAGGGCAAGCATAAGGAAGAAGTTTCTGAGATGTTGGTGCTAGGGGTAATTGAGCCCTCCAGCAGTCCATGGGATAGCCCAGTGGTCTTAGTACCAAAAGCTGCTGTGCCCGGCGCCACTCCAGAACTTCGGTTTTGTGTAGACTACCGTGGGCTCAATGCGGTCACCAAGACTGACGCACACCCCATCCCCAGAGCTGATGTGCTTGTGGATCGGTTGGGCGCTGCCCAGTACCTCAGTACCTCAGTACGTTTGATTTTATGTGTGGGTACTGAAAGATTGCCTTAACTGAGGGGGCCAAAGAAAGGTCAGCATTTTCACCACCAGAGGGACTCTTATCGTTCCCTGTCATGCCCTTTGGGTTGAAAAACACCCCTGCCACCTTCCAGAGAGTAGTCAACCGGGTACTGTCCGGGCTGGAGGAATTCAGCGCAGCTTACCTGGAGAACATTGCTGTGTTCAACTCTAGTTGGTTAGAACATTTGCAGCACCTCTGTGAAGTGTTGAAGGCTCTGCAAAGGGCAGGCCTCACTATCAATGCCAGTAAGTGCCAGATAGAGCAGGGGTCTGTGGTGTACTTGGGACACCAGGTAGGGAGCGTCCCGGTGGTACCCCTACAAGGAAAGATTGATACCATTTTGGCTTGGGAGCCCCCCAAGAACCAGAAAGAGGTGAGAGCCTGCATAGGTCTCACCGGATGTTACAGACGGTTTGTCAAAGGGTATGGCATGATTGTTGCCCCCTTGACAGAGCTGACTTCAAGAAAGCAGCCCAGGAGGGTGATCTGGACCGATGCCTGCCAGACCACGTTTGATGCCGTGAAAGCTGCCATGTGCATGGCACCTGTGCTCAAGGCACCTGATTTCTCCAAAGAGTTTGTGGTGCAGACCGAGGCTTCAGAGCATAGAGTGGGAGCAGTACTCTCACAATTGAATGACGAGGGCTTGGACCAACCCGTAGCTTTCATTAGCAGGAGGCTACTTCCGAGGGAACAGAGGTGGTTAATGCAGATGAGGGGTGAGAGCCCAAAACTGTTGAGGTAGTCCATCTCCCTACAGGGAATGGACTTTACGGTGGAACACCGCCCTGGTACAGAACACGCCAATGCTGATGGTCTGTCCAAATTCTTCCTCCTTAATGATGAGAACTCCCAGGATGGTAGGTAGTTCTCCCCACTTTCAGCTGGAGGGAACACGTGTTAGACCTGGCATTCTTGGCGTGGCTTTCCCTGACATTTTGTTTTTGATGGTTTAGATGCTTCGGGCACTTTGCCACTGCTGATCAGTGTCAAAGTCCAAGTGCTCCCTGGGTAAATTGTTATGGTGCTTTATTATCCATGATTGGCTTATTTGTTTTACTAGTTGGTCCGTAGTAAAGAGCACGGAGTGTCCAGGGCTGGTAATTCAAATGCTACAACCGGGCCTGCAGCACTGATTGTGCCAACCACATGAGTAGCCCCAAAGGGTTGTCTCAGGCCTGGCACAGCAGTGCCTGTGTGCAGTTTTCTATCTGCCATGTCGACCTGGCCAGTCTACCCACTGGCCAGGCCTTACCCTTCCCTTTTCTTACACCTAGGACACACCTAGGGTAGGCCCAAGGTATCCCGCTGGGCAGGGTGCAGTGTATGTAACAGGTAGGACATGTACTAGTGTGGGTAAAATGTCCTGATAGTGATATACTGCTAATTTCATTTTTCACTATTGAAAGGCTATCTTGCCCATAGGCCACAATGGGGAATGCTGTGTAACATGTTTACCTGCATATCTTCCCATAGGAGCAAGATCAAGAATTCAAGAATTCAGAATTTCATAACACTTCTTTTAGGAGGGATGGTTTTTAAACTCTGTGTTTGAAAATAGCATTTTTAAAAAGTGGCTATTTTCTTGTTCAACCTTTTTGTGTGCCTCTGCCTGTTTGTGGATTGACTTTCTGGCTTGAGAATGACAGGGTCTGGGATGGCACCAGGAGTCTGGGTGAGCCAGCAATTGACTGAATAGACCTATCTGCATTTGGAGTGGTGGGAGGAGTAGCACATGGGCCTGAATAGGGCAGTGCCTGCCTTCCACAATGCTGACTCCACCTCCTGTGGTATGTCTGAAGCCATTGGCCCACACTGACAAAGGAAGAAGTTGTGCACTGGCAGAGTGCACCCAGAACTGGTTTGGACTGGATCCAGGACCCCTCAAACATAGAGAACAAAGACTTTTGGGGTATAAATGTGAGAGCTGAAACCCCTGAACTTTAGATCATCCTGGATTTCAAGAGGAACCTTTGCCGAGGAGAAGAGCTGGAGAAACTGAAGAGAAGGAGTGCCCTTGCTGTGTGTTCTTGGGCTAACCTGCAGTTGCTATTCTGCCAAGGAAAGGTGAAGGACTTTGCTGAGTGCTGTGTCCCCTGCTTGAAAAGATCTCCAAGGGCCTGGGGAGAGCTGGCTGTTGGGGTTCAAGGGGGCCTGGTTCCTTCTGTCTAGTTCCCCGTTAGCGTTTTTTCTTAAAAGTGCCAAGTGCATATGCGAATTTATGGACACTCCCTAGAGCTCGCTTTAAAAGGGGGCTGCCAACAGGAAACAGGTGCTTGGTTTCTTTACTGGTCCCTTGCTGTGTGTTTCCTGTTCCTGTGGTTCTACCTTGTTTCCCTTCCTTCGAGCTCCGTTCCAGCGGTCTTTTCTAGTGCTGGGTTTTGATCCCCTTTTTCCCCTGCTCCCTTGTTTTCCTATTCCCTTGGGCATTTCAGAACCCTTTATTGGGGACCTGTTTTTGATCTTCGGTGACGTTCTGGGATTCGCGGCTGCGTTTCCTTTGAGTTTTAACGTCCCGTTATTATCCCTTTTTGTATCCAAACCATCTTGTTATATGCTGTGTTTGGGTGGTTTCACGAAGGAGCTGAATAACGGCCGTTTTTGTGCTACCTTCGTGTTCTTTTTTAGATTCCAGGGTTTTTTTGGGTGTCTTTCGTATTCCCTTTGATACCATTTTTCCCCTGTCCTTTTTTGTCCTAAGAATTGTGAATTCCACCCCCTTTGTCATTCTCGGTGTTTCCCGAGGGGGCGTGGTTGGTCTGGGGTTATGCAAGAAACAACCAATACGATTGCAGTGGAAGAATTCCTGTTTCGTATCAAGCCACTCCCGTTTGTTATCTGGGATAAGCAGGGAGGTCGGTGGTTCGTGTGTGTACTTGGCACTGGTAATAGTAGTAGGGGTGTGTTTAATCTTGTCTCGTTCTTTCATTTTAGCGGTCTCGTCTGTGTCAAGCTGTCAGCTGCCAAGAAGCCAGAGGAGACGAGTTGTGTTCCCCAAGACCTTGGGTTCCCTTGTTTTGTTACCCACCTTCTCCCGGTGTCGTGTTCTCCACCATCCGTTTTGATTGTGGGTGTTGGGGGTCACGGTGAGGGTAGAGGATTGGGACGTTCTTCACTCCTGCGGTGTTGGGCCGGTCGGCAACGGAACAGAAAACCAAGCCCACGAATTAACACACCGCCCGAGTGAAGAATGGTTGAGGAGGCAGCAGGGGGGGCTTCTTCGATGCAGGAAATCATGCAGGCTTTAGCGCACATACAGGGTGAAGTCCAATCCCTGTGTCAGGAGAATCAGGAGTTACGGGGGACACTGAGTGAGGTGAAGGAAAGCACTAAAAGAAGAGGGAGGGATCCCTCAGTTAAGGCTAAGCCCCCATTGATTCAACCAGCCACATTTAAATATGAGAGGAGTGGGGGGCAGAGTGGGTCTCCTTCTCCTTTGTTCGTTATAGTGAACACTCCCGTGCCGGTGCCTTAGCAGCTCCAGAGAGGTTTTCCGGGGATAGTAGCAGATATGCTATATTTATGAACCAGTGCCATTTGCACTTCATGTGTCGACCAACCGCTTTTCCTGACGACACTACTAAAGTAGCGTTTGTGATCTCAAATCTTTCGGGTACTGCAGCTAGTTGGGCGGTCCCCTTAGTGGAAAACAATGACGCTGTGTTGAATAGTTTCCCGGCCTTTAAGAACCAGTTGCATAGTCTGTTTGCTAAGAATGCTTTTATGCAGGCAAGCGATGTTGAATTGTTAAAGCTACGGCAGGGTAAGCAGGATCTTTTGGGTTATGTGGCTACTTTCAATCGCCTAGTAGCAGAGACACAATGGCCCATGGCAAAAAGAACCTCTTTGTTTTATCAGGGCTTGTGCGAGGACTTAAAAGATATAGTCTCTCAGGTTGTAGACCCCCCTGAAGATTGTGTTGAGTTCATCGATTTGGTTGTCAAACTCAACCATCGCATGAGTGAAAGAAAAGGGGAAAATATCAGGTATCAACCCCCAATGACAACTATAACCAAGAGAGAAACATCTGAGAATGGGGGCGTGAAAACAGATCCTGAACCTATGCCATTGGGTGGGATGCGGGGTCCCTTATCCAAGGAGGAAAAGGAGCGAAGGCGCTTGTTGCAGTTGTGTTTGTATTGTGGGAGGGGTGGACACTTTGCTCGAGAGTGTCCAGTGAAACCGTCCCGGATCCCAGAGAATCAGGCTGTGGCTTTCGTGGGAAGGGATTGCGAGAGTCCTTTAGTCCATGAAAGAGGTTTTTGTAACCCATATGACGTACAATGGGCGGTTCAAAGAGTCCCGCATCATTTCACGGTATCGGTTTGCTTTGCTTACTCATCTTGTGGTAGAGCTTCCTTGTCGGTATTATTGGATTGTGGGGCCACAGGGAACTTTATGGACATTGGGTTGGCCGAGTCGTTGATGGTTCCCTGTGTGATGAAGAAACAACCTGAACCCGTGAGGGCTATTGACGGCACGGAGCTAACCTCTGGGTCGATTGTACGACATACCGAACCTTTGTTGATGACATTTGATTATGGGCATTCTGAGACGGTCTGTTTCGATCTGATTGCCGCTCCAGCATTTGGGGTGGTACTAGGGGTACCCTGGTTACAGGCCCATAATCCCAGAATCGATTGGGCGCGGAGGCTGGTTACGCTTGATTTGGAGTATTGTCTTCTTCACTGTTATTGTGAGGCGACTGATAGGGTGTCTCCGTTGTCTTGTGCAGCGAGTGGTTGCGATCAGAACGGTTTGCCTCCTTCGTTTGTGGCATATAAGGAGGTGTTTGATAAGGATCAGGCGTGTGTATTGCCACCACACAGGGCTTTTGATTGCCGTATTGATTTGGTTCCGGGGGCCATTTTGCCCTGTAGTAGGGTTTATGCGTTGTCGGAGCCGGAGGAGAAACATCTACGGCAGTATTTGGATAAGATGTTAAAGAATGGGTTTATTCGGCCTTCTTCTTCGCCTGTGTCTTCCTCCATATTTTTTATACCGAAGAAGGAGGGTGATCTTCGCGCTTGCGTGAACTACAGAGCGTTGAATATGGTCACAATAAAGAACAAGTACCCATTACCTCTTATACCGGTGTTGTTAGACCAGCTGCGACATGCCAAGGTGTTCACAAAGCTTGATTTAAGAGGCGCTTACCATCTCGTTCGCGTCCGCGAGGGCGACAAATGGAAAACGGCGTTCCGTACTAAGTTTGGTTTGTTTGAATATTGTGTTATGCCTTTTGGTTTGTGTAACGCCCCTGCCGCTTTTCAGTTTTTTATAAATGAGGTTTTGCGTGAGTTTTTGGATGTCAGTGTGATAGTTTACATTGATGATATTTTGGTTTTTTCCCCGTCCTTTGAGGAACATGATGCTCATGTTTCGCAGGTTTTGTCTAAGTTGTTGGAACACCGTTTATTTGTCAAGCTGGATAAATGCACTTTCGGTGTGACACATGTTGAGTTTTTGGGATTCCTGATATCTGCGGATGGTATAAAGAGGGATCCCCGGAAGATCAAAGCTATAGTTAACTGGCCCATACCCGCATGTGTTAAGGATATACAGGTGCTACTTGGTTTCGCCAACTTCTACAGGCGTTTTATCAGTCATTTCTCTGACATTGTTTCGCCTATGACTTCATTGTTGAAGAAGGGAGTGGTGTTTGAGTGGACGCCTGCGGCACAGTTGGCTTTGGAAAGATTGATTGGGCTTTTTACATCTGCTCCTGTGTTGATGCATCCGGATCCTGCTCTTCCGTTTTATGTAGAGGCGGATGCGTCCCAGCTAGCCGTAGAGGCGTATTGTCTCAGCGTGACAATGAATCTGGGTTGATGCATCCAATTGCGTACTTTTCAAAGAAACTACTACCTGCTGAGCAGAATTATACAATTGCCGAAAGGGAACTATTGGCCATAAAGCTGTCTTTTGAGGAATGGCGCCATTACTTTTGGGGGGCTCGTCACCCCATTACCATCTATACGGATCACAAGAACTTGGAGTTTTTCCGGTCCGCTAGGGCTTTAACTCCCAGAGAGATGAGATGGGTGCTATTCTTCAATGAATATGATTTTACCATCACGTATAGGCCAGCTGCTCAACAGGGGAAATCTGACGCATTATCTCGGATTTATGCGGATCTGTCACAAGGAAACAAGACGGAGGAGTCCTGTTTTATGATTCCTGGTGATAAGATAGTTGGTTGTGCTTCCATGGACGATTTCATGGTTAAAGTGCAGGATGAAATGAAGCAGTAAGATCTGGCTCCGTGGCTGTCGGAACCTGGAATCACGTTAAAGGATGGGTTATTGTATCAGGCAAAGAAGTTGTTTGTGCCCCCCGAATTGTGTACACTGGTTCTTACATATTGTCATTCATCGTCCTTGGTTGGGCATCCGGGGGTCAATAAGACCAAAGAGCTGTGTATGCGTTCGTTTTGGTGGAAGTCTCTGGCCCATGATGTACAGGTATTTGTGGCCTCATGCCCGGTGTGTGCTGTTAGTAAGTCCTCGCACATGTCTCCGTCTGGGTTGTTGCACCCATTGCCAGTGCCTCCTTCCCCCTGGCATACGGTCAGTATGGACTTTGTGACCGATTTGCCGCTTGATTCAGGGTTTACGGCCATTTTAGTTGTTGTGGATTTATTCACAAAAATGGCTCACTTCGTTCCCTTGCCAGGGTTACCTACATCTAGAGAATTGGCTGATGTGTTTATAGCCCAAGTGATCCGACTGCATGGGGTTCCTACTGCCATCGTTTCAGATAGAGGGCACAGTTTGTTTCACATTTTTGGACTGCCCTGTGTCGATCATTAAAGATGGAAGTACGTTTGTCAACAGCTTACCATCCACAAAGCGACGGGCAAACAGAACGTACCAATCAAACCATGGAGCAGTATTTGCGCTGTTTGCTAACGTCATTGACGGGCAGTTGGGTACAAGCCCTTCCTGTGGCTGAGTTTGCATATAATAACAGCATGCACTCAGCTTTAGGCATGTCACCACTTTATTGTTCCATGGGGTTCCATCCCAAGACTACTCCTATTCAGCCATCTGAGAGGGTACCAGCAGTGGATTCCCTGAGTAGGGGTTTGATTGAAATCTGGAAGAAAGCCCAACAGCATTTATTTGAGTCCAAGAAAGCCATGAAAGTACAGGCAGATAGGAATAGACGGCCAGCTCCTCTGTATGCAGTTGGGGATAGGGTTTGACTATCAACGAAGAATCTGAAGTTGCCAGGACCAAGAAAATTACAGCCTTGGTTTGTAGGTCCCTTTCCTGTCCAGAAGGTGGTGAATCCAGTTGCGATCAGGTTGGCTTTACCGGCTGAGTATGGTATTCATCCTGTATTTCACACCTCTATGTTGAAGCCATACGTCACCACTTCTCAAGAGTTGCCACCTCTTCCTCCCGTTTTAATAGATGATAACGTGGAGTATGAGGTTAAAACTGTTATGAATTCCAGGCGGATGAAAGGACGGCTGTATTACCTAATTGACTGGAAGGGTTATCCCCCAGAGGACCGTTCTTGGGTTCCGGCAAGTAGGTTTCATGCTGCCCGGTTAGTTCGTCTGTTTCATCGCCTGCACCCTGGGAAGCCAAGGCCTGTAGGGAGGCTTTCGGGAGGGGGTACTGTTGGGGTTCAAGGGGGCCTGGTTCCTTCTGTCTAGTTCCCCGTTAGGGGTTTTTCTTAAAAGTGGCAAGTGCATATGCGAATTTATGGATGCTCCCTAGAGCTCGCTTTAAAAGGGGGCTGCCAACAGGAAACAGGTGCCTGCTTTCTTTATTGGTCCCTTGCCGTGTGTTTCCTGTTCCTGTGGTTCTACCTTGTTTCCCTTCCTTCGAGCTCCGTTCCAGCGGTCTTTTCTAGTGCTGGGTTTTGATCCCCTTTTTCTCCTGCTCCCTTGTTTTCCTATTCCCTTGGGCATTTCAGAACCCTTTATTGGGGACCTGTTTTTGATCTTCGGTGACGTTCTGGGAATCGCGGCTGCGTTTCCTTTGAGTTTTAACGTCCCGTTATTATTCCTTTTTGTATCCAAACCATCTTGTTATATGCTGTGTTTGGGTGGTTTCACGAAGGAGCTGAATAACGGCCGTTTTTGTGCTACCTTCGTGTTCTTTTTTAGATTCCAGGTTTTTTTTGGGTGTCTTTCGTATTCCCTTTAATACCATTTTTCCCCTGTCATTTTTTGTCCTAAGAATTGTGAATTCCACCCCCTTTGTCATTCTCGGTGTTTCCCGAGGGGGCGTGGTTGGTCTGGGGTTACGCAAGAAACAACCAATACGATTGCAGTGGAAGAATTCCTGTTTCGTATCAAGCCACTCCCGTTTGTTATCTGGGGTAAGCAGGGAGGTCGGTGGTTCGTGTGTGTACTTGGCACTGGTAATAGTAGTAGGGGTGTGTTTAATCTTGTCTCCTTCTTTCATTTTAGCGGTTTCGTCTGTGTCAAGCTGTCAGCTGCCAAGAAGCCATAGGAGACGAGTTGTGTTCCCCAAGACCTTGGGTTCCCTTGTTTTGTTACCCACCTTCTCCCGGTGTCGTGTTCTCCACCATCCGTTTTGATTGCGGGTGTTGGGGGTCACGGTGAGGGTAGAGGATTGGGACGTTCTTCACTCCTGCGGTGTTGGGCCGGTCGGCAACGGAACACTGGCCTCCTGTTTTGAAGTCCCAGGAACAAAAGGACTTCCCCCCAGCTGCCCCTGAACTCGGCTGTGTGAGTTCTGACCTGCCTAGAGTGCTTGATCCAGTTGTGGGGCCTCTGGAGCTTGTGGTTTCCTGTTTTGGGAGCTGGAAGAAGAAGCATGAAAAGAGCTCCAAAACCCACTGCATCGCTCTTCATGGGGCAGGTTTCACCGGCACTTCTCTATGGCGCGATAAGATTTCCGTCGCATCGCCTTCCGCTGCGAAGACTGTCGCAGCGCCTGTCGCCGCTGCAAGAATCGACGCACCGAGGGGTTGTGGCTGCAGAGGACCGACACCGCACCGCACATCGCTGCTGCATTGATCACAGTTGCATCCCGAAGATCACCGCATCGTACCTGTGCAAGACATTTTTCCAACGCATCACCTACACACTGGAACCGGCACGAAGACTCGAGGCATCCCTCCCCCTACAGACCGGACTCAATGCAACCCATCCGCTGCGTACCGCGGGGCTGTCGCATCACCACCCAGGGTCTCAGGAGTGACACTGTAGCTTTTGTTGCATCACACCAGATCGTCACAACGCATCAAGGTGCCATTCGGTCACCTCGCACCGAGGCGTCATCTTGTCACATCATCACCGGAGCACAGGAAGAACCGACGCATCGCCTTCTCTGCGACTCCTTTGTTTGCTTTGCATTATGCATCGCAGGTACTTTTGTGAACAGTCACGCATCCATAGATTTCTATGATACAAGTCCTTGAATTCTTTATAAAGTCATATTTTTAACTGTGTATGTTGGATTTTTGTTGTTTTGGTCTTGTGTAGTTTAGATAAAGATACTTCATTTTTCTAAACTGGTGTGGTGTCCATTTGTGGTGTTTTCACTGTGTTACTGTGAGTGTTGGTACAAATACTTTACACTTTGCCTTTGGGATAGGCCTGTCTGCTCGCGCCAAGCTACCAAGGGGGTGAGCGTGGGTTATATAAAGTGTGCATCCCCCTTACCCTGACTAGAAGCAAGGGTCCCTATTTGGACAAAGGTACCTACTTTTGCCAACTAGAGACCCCAGTTATAGCATATACTCACTCCCCTAGCCAAAATAATGAGTGCACAAACACAGCTTAAACAGCTCACAGCAGATTAGTGCTGTCTCAGAGCACCCTCTGTTTGCTCTCTGATGTAGCATATCGCAGCTGCTAAGAGGGAAAAGGGGGGTGGATATGATTTTCCTCACTTGCTAACACAAAATGGGAGCTGGGGGTGGATTGCTAAACATACAGGTCTGAACACAGAGGAAGGGAGAATTTAGGAGGGAAAAACAGATAGTCACGAGGAATGTGAGAAAAAAAAGCAACAGATTTTGGACTGCAAATCCCACAATTTAACAGGTTAAATGAAACAGTAACGAGCAAGTAAAAAAACATACGTTTCTAAACAAAACAGGTGAGAAATGGTGTAATCACGGGCAGGTTAAAAACTTCAACCACAAGCAAAACAGTTCAAAATTATGCAATCACAGGTGGGGAAAATCGTTTTTAAAATCTTTGGAAAGCGACAGTACTAGTCTGCCCCCTTACCACCTCCTGGTCTTTGGTTCACTGGAATCTGGGGCACAGGGAAACTGCTGCTCACAAACTGGAGGTGAATGTTTTACTATGTGACTGGAGACCTATTTGTGTTTTTATGCAGTTGTGGATGTACTAATTTTTAAGTCGGTCTTGACATTGCATTGGTCGGCTATATATTATTTTGATCAATCTACAAAAGAGGTTTCAGGAGTACTCCAAACAGGGACTTTGTCTCCGCCCACATGTTGATGGCTAGGAGTACATGGTTTGATTACCAGAAGTTGTGTGCTTCCAGAGAAAAGGTGCTTACCCTCCAAGAGCTGTGATCATTTGTTTATCAAGTTGCCTGAGCTAGAGCTCTTTATGAAAATACCAATTCCGTTATAACAGAGTTTGCTCAATAGGTGAAACATATGCCACTGCGATATATATTTTCTATATAATTAGATAATTATGATGCTTATTCCTCTCTGCCAGCAGCATAGATGAGAGTATGGGAGTCAGAAGGAACGTGTTGCTGTATTTCAGTCCAGGCAACCACAACCTTTTCTTTCCATTATGAACTTCCAATTAACATTAACACAGGACTCCTAGAACTAATAGTGTTTTTTCTTTCTAATTCCTAATTTAAAGATAATAGGCAGGAGAAACTTTCTTAAAGCTCCTCAGCTATCAAAAGTTAATTTAATTATTACCTTTAATGTATTATTGATTTTTTATTATGTTATGTGTATTTGTAAAGAAAAACGCCACCTACGAGGGGATCCTGCCACTGAGCAGGTGTTTGTGCCTAGCCCTGCCTATGGTAGGTTGATTGATTGAAAAGCCAGGCCTTCAGCTTCTAGCAGAATTGAAGATGAGAGGCGAAGGCTCTGATGTGGAGTAGAAGGTGATGTCCTGCTTTAGGAGAGATGTAAGGGAACACCCATACAACTGATCTGATTCTGTGTATGTGTGGGATGTATGCAAGTAGGAGTTCTGTGGAGTGGAGGCGTGTGGGTGGTTGGTGGCAGAAGATGCATTTGTTCAGGTAGGTGAGGCCTAAGTAGTGTAGTGCCTTGAATGCATGTGATAGGAGTTTGAAAATGAGTGTGTTTGTGTATTGGGAGCCAGTGGAGTTCCCTGAAGTATGCTGTTGTATGTGTTCTGTATGGAAGGTTGAGGATTAGTCTAGCTGCCGAGTTCTGGATAGTTTGTAATCTTCTAGTGAGTCGCTTGGTGATCCAGGCATAGAGGGTATTCCCATAGTCCAACTTGCTGGTGACTAGAGCATTAGTGGCAGTACTTCTAGTGTTGCTTGGGGGCCATTTGCAATCTTCCTCAGCATCTTCAGTGCATGGTAGCAGAATGCAGTGACAGTTTTGATTTGCGTGGTCATGTCCAGTTTGCTGTCAATGATTATTCTGAGGTTCCTAGCAAGGCTGCTGGGTGTGGGTCCAAGTTCAGCAAGCCACCAGGAGGAGACCTGCTGTGAGGTGTGCTTGCCGAAGATCACTGCTTCTTCCTTCTTGTTGTTTAGCTTGAGACAGTTGGCTTTCATACAGTTAGGGACTTCAGTTATGCAGGCGGTAAACTTGTTTCTTGTGTTGGGGGTCTTAACTGAGAAGGAGAGTATGAGTTGTGTATCATCTGTGTAGGAGAGGATGTTGATGCAATGTGGCCATATCACATTGACCAGAGGGATCATAAATGCATTGAAGAGGGTGGGGTTGAGTGATGATCCCTGAGGCACTCCACATATGAGTTTGGTGGCTTTTGAGGAGTAAGGTGTTAACAGTTTGTGTTCTATCCGTTAAAAAGGAGCAGGTCCATCTTATAGCAGGTCTTTGGATGCCACGTCGTGCAGGTTCCTGATGAGAATAGGATGTGAGGCCATTTCAAATGCCGCAGAGAGAACCAGGAGAATGAAGGCTGCTATGCCTCCGCTGTCAAGGATCATGGTGATGTTGTCTATGGAGACGATGAGTGCTGTTTCTGTACGGTGGTTGGGCTTGAATCCAGGCTGTGTGGCATTGAAAAGCTAGTGTTTGCTGAGGTGGTGAGTGAGGCATTGCTTGAGTAGTTTCACGAGGCCCTTTTGCCAGGTATGGTAGGCGGGAAATATGTCTATAGTTGTAAAGTGTAGCTGGGCCAGTGGATGATTTCTAGAGCAGGGGCATGACTGTGGCAGGACAGTTTCGGGTCAAGTAGTCAAGTGCAGGCGGAACACCCCTCTCTGACTGTCCCTGCGTCTGATTCTGTCCGCACTTCCCTGGCAGCTTTCTCACCCATTCTCTTTTTGGACACATTGGCTATTCTCAAATCCCTTAAATCAGGTTCCCCAGCTGATCCTTGCTTAGCTAGGCAGTTAGCAGTGGTGGCAGAGGTGGTTAACCCTGAAGTGAACAATATCAACAATCTATCGCTTCAACTACTCAGGAAATTTCTGCCACTACTGCAAAACCAGCGAAGGAAGTGGTAACGCGTGCCCTCATCCTGTCGCGTATCGATTACGCCAATGCGTTATATATTGGCCTTTCCGGTTATTAGCTGTAAAAGCTACAGACCATTCAGAATGCGGCAGCAAGAGTTCTGTTGGGCATTTCTGGTAGGTCGACTACAACACAACATCTCTGGGATCTGCATTGGCTCCTGGAGGGGCAGCGTGTTCTGTATCAGGCCTTCAGTCTTGCCGATGGTGCCTTATATAAATCCTGGCCCCCCTATCTTAGGAGGCGTTTCAACTTCTATGTGCCTCAAAGACATCTACGCTCTATAGCACAAGGCCTCACTGTCATACCGTGGTACCGCCTTGCTAGAACAGGGGGCAGCTCCCTTTCATTCAGGGCAGCCAAAGCTTGGAATGCTCTCCCATACGATCTGAGAAACACCTAGGACCTCAGGCTGTTTAAAAAGCAGTTAAAAACCTTGCTTTTCAAAAAACATCCAGCCGCGTCCCACGCCCCTCTGTCCTCTTCTAACTGGCTCCCGCACCAGGACACTCCTGAGTATCCATGCGCGCTATAAATGTTGTAAAACATAACATAACATGTTTTCAGGTGTCCCGGAATTTGGCTGAGTTGAAGGAGGAGTTGAGGATGGGTGATAGTGCTTTGCTGATCAATAGGAGTCCTTTGGTGTAGGATTGGTGTGGACAAAGTTCCAACGTGGCTCCGCGTGGATGGTCTTCATGGTAGCAACCATTTTTATGGTGGTGACGGTGGGCCACGAGGTCAGTGTTCATTCTTTGGCTGTTATGGGAATTTTAGTCGCAACTTTGACGGGTTCAGTTGAGGTCTGAAGATGCCATATATGAAAGTGATTTTGTTAAAGAAGAGTTGAGAGAGCTTGTTGCAAAGCTGTTGTGATGGATCAATATTTCTGTAGGCAGCAGATGGCACAGTGAAATCTTAGTTGATAGCAAAGATTTCCACACTGTTGTTAGTTTTACCATCTATGTGATCTGCTAGAGCTGTGTGCTTGGTGTTCTGTATCTGCTGGTGATAACTTCTTAGTGCTGATTTGAAGATGTCTTTATCTGTGGTGTCTTGACTTGTTCTCCATTTGCGCTCCAGTTGCTTGCAGTAGTGTGCCTTGCATAAGCCCACTCATCTTCAGTGATGCTTTTCTTGCTGCGGTGAGCAGTTCTGGAGGTGGTAGGTCTTTGGTGATGTGGGATGGGTATGCTGAAACTGAGGCGGTTTGTCCTTGTCAAGTGATAGGTGATTGATTGTCAACTGCGATGTTGCTGATTGAGGAGAAAATTGGGTCTAATAGATGACTAGCAGTGTGGGTGGGTTTGGTAATATGCTGGGTGAGGCCAAGGTTTGCCAGGTTTTCTAGAAGGTTTGTAAACTTTGGGTCAATGAGGTCTTCTAGGTGTAAGCTAAGGTATCCAAGTTGGATGATAGAGCTGGTGTTGATGATGAAGAGTCTGACAAAGTCTGTGATGTCACTGGCCAGATTGGTGTGGGGTCCTGAAGGTCTGTATATGAGGGTTCCTTCCAGGAAGAAGTTGGCTGTGATGTACATGAAGTTGTCCATGTAGTTGGTGGGAGTGTCAGTGGAGTTGGTGCAGCTGATTGTGTCTTTGAATATTATGACCGCTCTGCCACAGGGCTTGTGCTGACAGCCTTGCCTGGCACTCTTGAAGCCGGCAGGGATAGCTGTAGCTATGTCCGCTGCAGAGGTTAGGTTTAGTCATGTTTCTCTGTAGCATGGTCGTGCAGTAGGTCGCATATCTCTGTGGCATGTTTGGTGAGGTTATGGGTGTTGAGGAGCATGCATGAAAGTGTGGTGTGTTGTGGTGGTGGTGTTTGGTCTGTGTTAGTGTGATCGGGAGGCTGATATCTGTTTGTGATGGAGTGGGTGCTGTTGGTGCCTGAGGGGTGGCCTAGGGGTGTGGGAGCTTGCATGAGAATGCATCTTCTGTGTTGAGTGATGCAGCAAAGCAGCAGTGCAGTGAGCAACGGTCAGGGTTGAGAGCACAGAGGACTGCGGCAGGGTAGCATTGGGTAGGGGCAGAACCAGGGTTCCCAGTGTTGGTTGTGGTCCCAGCGCCGACTGGCACAGATGGGTTCACCTTCGGCACGAGTCCATGTTGCAGCTGTAATTAAGTAGGTCCTGGGAGGGGGAGGAGTGCGGGTGCCGTGATGTCATTTCCTTTGTTGTTGGGTGATGGAAAATGAAGTCTTCTTTTAAAGACAGTTAAGGTGGAAAAACAGTAATGTCACTTCCTGTCCAGCTGAATGATGGCAAATTCAGTGATGTAACTTCCTATGCAGGTGGATGGTGGGAGATCCAGTTATGTCCCTTGTTTTTTCTGATGAATGATGGGAAATGCAGTCCTCTTGCTTAGGGTCTTCTTTTAAACATGATTTGGGCAGGAAAACAGTAATGCTACTTCCTGTCCAAATGGATGATGAGAAATTCAGTGAGTTCGTTCCAGCGCAGGTGGATGATGAGAGATTCAGTGATGTCAGTTTCCTTGCTGATGGATAATGGGCAATGAAGTCCTCTTGCTTGTTTTCTTCTTTTAAAAATGGTTTTGGCAAGAAAATAATAATGTCACTTCCTGTCCAGATAGATGATGGGAAATTCATTGATGTCAGTTCCTGTGCAGGTAGATGATGGAAGATCCAGTGAAGACACTTCCTTTCCTTATGGGTGGTGGGATCTCTTTTTAAATTACATCACTGATATATTATTTGATTTACTTCAAATAAAAAAAACGTACTGCCCCTTAATACTACCCTTCCCTGAACCCTCAAAATTCCTAACTATCCCTTACAACCATACTTCATTGAAGCCTGAAACTCTCTTAATACCCCTTCATACTGCTCATCCCTGAACCCTACAAACTACTTAGTACCCATTAAATCTTCCCTTTCCTGAACCCTTAAAGTCCTTTTCTACCCCTTAATGCTGACTTTAGGACTGAAACAGAGGAAGCCCAAAGGAGAAGTACTGGGAAGAATTAGGATAGAGTTGCTGACTCTTCAGTAATTCCTAATTTCTAAGGTGACCCTCGGTGATCCCTGCTATTTCTATTGCCACCTCCCTTCGCATGGTTATCAATGCTTCCAGTATTTGGAACTCTGAGGAATAGTTACTGGGTAATATCAGGGATGTTGCTATAATTCCCTTAGTGGGGGTAAAGTTGGAAGAACATTTTTAAAGTATCATTGTAACACTTGCAGGACTACATTTTGAGGTTTATAGACAGTGGAGCTGTGGTGTATTACCATATGGGAGAAATTAGATCTACCCCACTAATGAAGTCATGTATAATTTGTTTGATGTATTACTGTTATACCACAGTTCGGTAATAATTTTACCACAACCTGCTATCATTACATTACCTCAAATTTAGAAGTAAATCTGCAGGTATTGCTTCTGTCTCTTTTCTACAGTTATTGCTATAAAGTTAGCACTATTTTTTTGCCTGTGCTCTGGTACTAATAGACCCGGAATGCAGTACCTAACTTAACGCAAAAATAGAGTTAAATGAACTGAAAACCACTTTCCAGGCATTTTACCAGATATTTACAGTTTCACACTTATTTTAGACCACTCCAAATGTAATAACTCTGTGAATGACAAAACACAAAAAATATAAGTGCGTGACTATTCTACTTTTTTCGTATTGATTGCCTTTTTAGGTAAGATAGCCTTCTGTTTTTAAATCTTGATTGACTGCAATTCTTTAATGTTGGAATGTCGTTTATTAGTAGGGGTAAGTAAGTATCTACCACAAATAATAAGGCCACAATCACAATATAAGGCCCAGTCATGGTCTCATTAAATTAATTCCTTGCTCAACCCTTGGTAGCTGGCTGCGAGACACAACACACATTAAAATCCAACACCAATGTATAAGAATCGGAAATATTTTTATGATACAAAATGGCACCAAAACAACAAAAATCCAATGTAGGGAACCGGAGATAATAATTTTTTACAGATTAAATTCTTTATAGTGCTTTAAAGTGCCATCTTGGGACATGTGATCGCTCTTGACCCAGACAAAGTCAAAGTTTGAGGCTGACTGTGATGGACCGTGGATCAGATACACTGAGTGGTAGGGCCCAGTCAAGTTTTTACCTTCGGGTGTAGTCGTTTTCTATAGCTTTTTCTCTCATTGTCGAATGAGGCACCTCATCAGACCAGGTTTTAAGTTCAGCCTGAGGCATCGGTGAATTCCTGGAAGTCTTGTGCACAAAGGATTTCAGCTTCCAGAAGGACGAACCTGAATCCAGGCCGGCTCGGGGTTTGTCATCGGCAGCTTGACTCTCGCAGATGGGTCAGTCCACTTATGTAGCTTTTTACCAAAAATTCTCCAAAGGTCTCCAAACTTCTGGAACATCTTCCAGTAGGTCCTTTTGGGGTTCCAAAGTATCCACAACACCAATCCAAGGGTCCAGATGCTCTGAGTTGCTCCATTGGATACTGGGACTACATTTCTCACAAATCCTTTCAAGTTTACCTGAAGGTGGTCAGCTGGTTTCGTCTTGTTGGAGATGATGCAGGTGGAGCTCTTTTAACTTGTTGTTTTCAGGGAGTCCATTCCTTCACTATTCAAAGCAAGGCAAAGTCCTTATGGGCTGAAGACCAAAGTGTGCAGTCCTTAAGACTGCAGTCCTCTTGGTACAGGCCAGGGTTTCAGCAGGACAGTCCTTCTTCTTCTTGTAGTTTCAGGCAGGGATCTGAGTTTCTGGGAAGCTCTCTTATATTCATCTGGTGTCCTTGGGTAACAAGCAGGGGGGCACCCCTGACCAATGGGCTACAGAGTACCACCCAAATATATGACAGTATCTTCCATAGTGTGGCCTATTCTTGTCCCAGAAAGCACTGTTTGACAAAATCCAAAATCTCTTGGAGGTTAAGATCTGGCTAAGACAACCCACTGGTGTGGTTAACTTTCCCTAACACTCCCCTACCAGTCCCTCTGCTAATCAATTACTGGAACTCCTGTCTGGGTAGGGGTGCAGTAAATGGGGGTGAACCTGTGTCCTGTCCTGTCATTTCCTCTTTGAAGACCAGTTTGGCTACTTTACCTTCATCCTGCCTTTTGCTCTGCAGCTGCAGGTCTTCTCCCACCAGATTTCCTTTGTCTCTATGCAGGTCACTTCACACATCATCAGAGCAGTTCGGCTCAGCCTGTTTTCAGCTGGCCAATCAGGTTAGGCTGCTAGAACCCTGGATCTTGACTAACCCTGGGCGTAGTGGGCGTAGTGGGGCTCCGCGGAGCTACGCGGATTGGGCGAGAAGCTACGCCCACTCCCGCACTCCGCGTAGCCCCACTACGCACCTCCCTCCCGCTCTCCCCTACATACATTATTTAAGCAACTACCCTGAATAAAACAATTTTAAAGCACTTACCTTGTCCGGGGCTCGTCCGGGGCTCCCTCTTTGAATAGCGTCCTTTCCTGGATACCAATGCGCATGCGCGTGCGGCCGCGCATGCGCATTTCTCCCGAGAAATGCGCATGCGCGGGCGACCGCGCATGCGCATTTGTTTCCAGGAAAGGACGCTTTTCAAAGAGGGAGCCCCGGACGAGCCCCGGACAAGGTAAGTGCTTTAAAATTGTTATATTCAGGGTAGTTGCTTAAATAATGTATCTAGGGGAGGGCGGGAGGGAGGCGGGAGGCGGAGTGGGCGTAGTGTTGCCGGCTACGCTGTCTACGCAAAATGCGTAGAAGGCAACACTACGCCTACTCCGTGGGCGTAGCCGAATAGGACGCCCAGGGTTAATCTTGACACATCAGAAAAGCAAGTACTATAACTTCTTTTCTGTAATAGTCATAATAAATCTAACCATGGCAAGTTGTTGAATTTATCATAAGTATTCTTTTAAGTTCTTGAATTATTATTTAAGCTCACTCTTGTCAATAGTTCTACTTTATTAAAGTATTCCCATGTTAGCTTATAGAGCTAATGTACTACAATGTGGAAAACAAAACAGAAAATAATGAGGAAATTCCTCCGACGCATCCTAAAAGTCACTAAATGCTACAAGGACCACCTGCTGGGGAAGAACACATCCGGGTAGTAGATGGAGTAGTAAAAGAATATCATAAAAAAACACAACCTTAAACCTACAAATCGATGAAAAAATATGCTGAACCCTACAGATGCTGCATGGACACCAAGAAACGAAACGCCCAACACACAAGACTCTACAGACCTCTGGCAGTATTGCGCATGCATCAACATGCCCAGTTTAAAAACCGTGCTGAACCCGAAACTCAATCTAGTCGTCATCACAAAAGAGGACTTCTGATACTTTATATCAATGAGAAGACTTGTGTGGCAGCCATATTGGAACGATGTGCCTGGAAATGAAACAATTGATAAACAGACACTGTGACAATTACATGCAATGTATTATCCATGAATACCCTGAACCTAAGAAACAACTATGTGTTCATCCACCATCATTATGAAATGGTGAAATATGGCCAATGCACCAAAAGTATAGGTGAAAGTGATGAGAACGAATGTAGAAACAATCCTGATGAATGTAAAAAAAAGATAAACCATATGCAACTGTACTAGGACAAAATAAGTTACAAAAAAGTGCCTATGCTAAAATAGACAAAAACCATGCACAACTATATTGCGAAAGATGCTGATGCCTAGGTGTGCGAAGAACAAAAGGGAGAAAAAGAGGAAAGAAGATATAGCAAGAGAAACTAAACAAAGGTTGCAACATACAAAACATTCCAGTTGGATACTAATAAAAAGAGCATACACATCTAATTGTGTAATCAGCAGTTACATCAATTGTATCAATTTAGATAATACAGATAAATGGAATTAAAGGACAATAGGACAATGCTCTGCGTAAAAGATAAAGAGAACTATACAGATTAAAAACATACATGCAGAATGAACTGAAAGAGTCCAAAGAACATATACAAATTCTAATTTTTAGCAATAAAAACATCAAGATAAGCATAATGCACAACATCCAAAGCCTTGAACCCTACAGATGGTTAACAATGGGGGAGGTAAATGTTGACCACAAGGTCTGCTAATGGACCAATGCTAAACAATCTCTACACAACAAATATGTCAGAAAAAACAACACAACTCAAATTTGTCATTAAGGCCCCTTGGGGTCATTGTGTCGACACGCCTAATCTAATGATTTTCTCTCAATGACAATATCTTTGAACTATTCATATCTGGACTAATTTTGAGAACTTCCAATACCTGAAATCAAAGTTGAGCTAAATTGTGTTTGTGATCAAGCCAATGCAACGTCAAATTGAAATTACGATTCTTATTACAAATCATACTTTTATGGTCCGTAATACAGACTTTGATTTTCCTTTTCCTTTGATTATCTTTTGTGCATTCTGCCTACCTGATACTTCTTGTTGCCCGCCCCGGTCCGCCGCGTCCATTGTGGGCGTTTGTTTGCGGAGGGTGAGGAGCCCAGCACTTCCGTGCACTGCAGGAAGCAGGTTAGCGCTCCAGTCTCTCTGTCCTGCCCCGTACTTTATGAGGGAAGGACGGCGGCCGCGCAGAGGCCGCGTGCTGCGGGCGTGCCGCTGGCGGGCGCGGCCAGGGGCCAGAATCCCTGCTCAAAATAACACAGTGGGACCTAATAGTCTTCAGTATACGCAAGAACAGCTGATACGTTGGTGCCCTATTATTAAAGAAGCTTGCAGGCATAGTATGCATGCAGAAATGATGCCTGATCAGTGTAAGGTATGCCTCTACGACCCCTTAGTTCTTTTGGGTGACGAAAGGGAGGTAGAGAAACTAAGCATGATTCAGGTGAATTGCCGCTCCCTTAAAAAGCACAGATTGGAAATCTATGATCTTCTAGTGGACGGCCAGCCGGATGTGCTGTTTTTAACGGAGACCTGGCTTGATGAGGTGTCCGCCCCGGAGATTCTGGAATTCCTCCCGCTTGCATATGGCCTGTTGAGAATTGACCAGGGGGCCCAGCGAGGGGGTGGAATAGCACTGGTGCGTAAACTGGAGTTGACATGCGCCCTACAACCAGTGAATATTACTAATAGCGAAGCAGGTTTCTTCTCTATTAAAGTCTCCCCTAATTACACTAAAAATGGCTATCTTATTTACCGTCCTCCAGGGATATCCACACAATTTGTAGACAGCTTGTTGGAGGTGGTGACTCAACCAGCTCTACGATATAGCAGAGTTTTAATTCTGGGTGATCTGAACCTACATTTCGAGGAGGCTAGTTGCAAGGAGGCTCAAGGTGTTATTGATTCCATGAAGTCTTTGATGTTTGATCTCCTATCTCTGACACCCACGCATCAAGCGGGCCATCTTCTTGACCCTATTTTTGCTAACTGGGACGAAGTGAAGGCACAGTGTCCTATCAGGGTTCCCTGGTCTGATCACTGCCTTGTCCCGTTTTCTGTCTTAAGTAGGTCGTTAGGGGCGACATCGAGGAGACCCTCATTTCCCAAACGTAGGAATTGGAAGAAATGTAGCCAAGAAACATTTGAGCTTGCCTTGAAGCAAGACTATCCTCCGTTAAGTGGGACACTTAATGAGGCTTGGAAAGCATATGGAGATTGGATGACTAGGGCATTAGACAAAGTGGCACCATGGACCAACAGGGCCCCAGCATGTCGCACTAAGGCTGCTCCATGGTTCAATGAGGAATTAAGAGCTGCCAAATCTGTTTGTAAAGATCTAGAACGTACATGGCGCAAAGACTATGGTACAACCCATAAGCTGCAATATAAGAACAGCATGAGGAAGTATCATAGGCTGATAAGGAAAGTGAAAAGAGAATTCTTAAAGGAGAGAATTGAGTCAGCTGAGACTTCTTCTAAGGAACTCTTCTCAATATACAAGGAGCTAACGCTGCCCAATAGAATAGTGGCCCAGGACATCTTTTCCGAAGAGATCTGTGAGTCTATTGCGGACCACTTCATGAAGAAGGTGGAGAAGATATATGTGTCCTTCCCGACGGGGGCTGGTAAGGACATATTTGACCTTGACGGAAGTACGAGGCATATAAGGGACAAATACTTGAATCAGTTTGAGGTTCCTTCGAGATTGGAATTGCTGAGAATTGCGCTTAGCATTCAATCAGGATCTCCCACCAATGCTGCCCCACCCAAGATTTTTAGGAATCAGTTGGATCTCCTGATAAACCATATAGGTCATATGGCCACTCTCTCCTTTCAGGAAAGTTATGTGCCTGATGATTGGAAAATGGCTCAGGTAATTCCTATAAAAAAAGAAAGTAAATGTAAATATATCCCAACTGGATAATCTCAGCCCCATCTCACTCCTTCCTTTCTGCATGAAAGTAGTGGAGAAAATAGTTAATATCCAGCTAGTGAAATTTATGGAAGAAGGCCAACTTCTCCACCCTTCCCTATCCGGCTTTAGGGCAAGCCATTCAACGGAAACTGCCCTTCTCTTCTCCACAGAGATGCTCCGGAAAAAAGTGGACGAGGGACAGACAGCTGCCTTAGTATTACTAGACCTGAGTGCGGCTTTTGACACCATCTCGCACTCATTGCTGCTAGCACGTCTCAGTGAGGCTGGAGTGGTTGGATCGGCCCACAATTGGCTGAGCTTATTTCTTGCGGATAGGAGTTTCCAAGTTTACTGCCCCCTGCTCAAATCAGCATCCCGGTGTTTAAGGCAGGGGGTCCCACAGGGCTCTAGTTTGAGCCTCACGTTGTTTAACCTTTATATGGAACCCCTTGCGAGGATTGTGGAATCATATGGTGTGTAAATTGTATCCTATGCCGACGACACACAATTGGTGGTCACTTTATCCCAAAGCCCGGTTGAGGCGGCAGCCAACTTCTCCGCCTGGCTAACTGATTTAGCTGGCTGGATGAATAATAATTGCCTCTGCCTTAACAGGAACAAAACCGAGTTGTTAGTGATCGGTAATATACATCTATTTGGTCGTCGGCTTGGTGGCCTCTAGAACTAGGTCCCACACCTACTCCTTCGGTCCTTGTGAAGAACTTAGGTGTATACCTGGATATCAATCTCTCCTTTGAACAACACATTGGAAGTATGACAGGCAAATGCTATGGCATTCTGAAAACTCTTCGTAAAGTCTTAGATCTTCTTCCCATTAAATCAAGGAAAACGTTGATACACGCCTTAGTCATCTCCCACCTGGACTATGGAAATTCTTTGCTTACTGGTCTTAACAAGAAAGGGATGGACCAACTACAATGTGGCCAAAATGCGGCGCAAGACTTTTACTTAACCTGCCCAGGAAGTCATCAGGGAAACGAGCCTTAACTACCCTGCACTGGCTCCCCATACGGGAACGTATTAGGTTTAAAACTATGTGCATGGCTCACCGTATTGCACAGGGCAAGGGCCCTGCATATCTTCAAAATATGCTGACCATTTACCGTCCTCAACGAATCCTGAGATCTCTTGGAAATATGCAATTCCACGTCCCTCGCATTCATAAAGCTCGGATGGGAGGTCGCTCCTTTAAATACGTAGCCTGCAAACAGTGGAATGAACTACCCATTGAACTCCGGATGGAACCTTTGGAAACAAGGTTCCGTCTGAAACTCAAGACTCACCTTTTCCCGAAGAATAAAATTTGATTCTCTGTCTTTTTACCTCTACTTTCCGCTGATTGCCTTATTATCTGCCTTCTTCTGGACTGCATTCACAGCGTGGGGACACACTGATTATAGTGTAACCAGGCGCTTTACAAATGTTTTTATTATTATTATTTTCAGTTTTCCCAAAATACATCAGGCCACTTGATGCTGTATATTACGTCAGATGTATTCCAATCTGCAGAATGTGTGAGTTTGATTGTCTGGCCAGCTGTTGGATGTTTAGCCATCTTACCAGTGATGACATTGTTGCAGTGAATACAATTGTGACATCTTTTTGTCCCTGCCCAATTTTGATTCATGGCCACATCAGGTTACCTTAAGATCTCTTGAAGACTCTTAGTATGATTATATGCAAACAATGGCTTTGATTTGAACAGGGCATGAAAGTCAGGCTCCAATTGCAGTAACTCCCAGTGTTTTCAAATTATTATTTTAATTATTGTTGATTTAGTCGAGAATATGGATATGAAACCATTATGTTCAGGTTTGCCTTTGCTGGGTTTTTCGGGCAGCTTACTGCGATCTAGTGTCATATGTTTTGCAGCTATATCATCCAATAGTTCTTTTGGATAACCACTGGCTCTAACAATGATTTTTGTTCCTCCATGCTAGCTTGACAGATGGAAATGTCTGTGGGGGATTCTCTTGATACTTAAAAACATTTGCTCAACGAGGGTATATAAAAACTATGATAGAAAAGACAGTTATTATGATTAGTGGGTTTCTTGTAGATGCTGGTCCTCCGACTCTCCTTCTGAAATTCTACCCATACATCCAAAAATGCAAGATGTCGATCACTGATATGGTGGGTGAATTGAATCCTCATGTTCTTGGGGTTATTGGCTGAAATATTTGCTTCTAGGTTCTCTCATATACCACTCCAGATTAAGAAGATGTCATCAATATACCGACAATAGATCATCAGATTCTCATTCCATGTCGGATCAGTGAAAATAAATGTATGTTCAAATTTCACCATGAAAATATTTGTATAGGCTTGGGATCCTGCAAAGCCTATCAAAGGGCCCTTCTGTTGTAATTAAAACTTGTTGTCCCAAACAAAGTAGCTGTGATATAAGCCAAGTCAAGTCAAGGAAAGCTTTATTCAACTGTTGTATTTAACAATCATAAAAGCACATAAAACATACAGATAAAATAATTGCATTTAGAACTACACAAATTAATAAAATGATCAAATCACAATATTTACAGAATAAATAAAGATTAAATTGACTCTGTTAAAAACCACATACAAAAACAGGGGAAATACACAGCAGTTACAATTCATCAATTAACATACTCTTCTTCAATTGAAGCACCTTCTTCAGGGACATTGATAACCTCCATGTTACATGTGTGTGCTCCAGTAACTGCAGTCAAATTAAAGCTGGACAGCATTGCCTCAATCCCTGTTGTTTTAAGTGGTATTATCCACACTTTCCTCAACTCTACATAAAATTTACAGAAAAAGGACTAAGTGAATGGTGGATTGCTCAGATTGTTTATCACAAGGGCAGGATATCAACATACATGACCAATCGTTAATTTTTGTGTATGTCACTAATCTGTGGACATTGCCCAAACTAAATCTTGTTAAAAGCAACCTATCGAACCCACGGGGTACACATGATAAATACGGCTCCATTCCAAGGTAGTGAGCGTTAATTGATGTTGCATGACGCTACGCTTTAAGATTTGCTCTGACATTCCTATTGAGACCAATAATAAGAGACCCTCTTTCTTTTTGTTTTTTTTTAAACATATTTTATTGATTTTATACAACAATATCATATGTAAAAGGAGGCTACACATTGTTACGTTATATTCACGCAGCATATCATATACGGTTTCCTCTTCCTCAAAGACTCTCTTTCTTTACGGGCTTTCTGGTAGTCGCCAGCATGGCGCTCGGGTTAGTGAAGTAGTCTAGATGACCCAGATCATTCTTGAAGTCCCGTACAAACCTAACCCAAGGAATCTTAAGGGCCCCCTCCAATCTGAGAGTATCTTGCAAAATCTCCCTATTTTGGGGCCGATTAGGATTGCGGTTTTTCCGCATCCTCTTCCGCCGGCCCCAGAGGATGCGGAAAAACCGCTGCGGAGCCTTCAATGACCCCCCGCCAGATTAGGATGGCTGGGGGGTCTGGAATACCGTCCGCCGCTTTTCCGCCGCGGTCGCCTTCCGACTGCGGCGGAAAAGCACTAACATGGCTGGCGGTGTCTATCAGACACCGCCAGCCATATTAGGATAGCTGCGGTCATATGCCTTTCCACAGCGGAATTTCTGCCGTGGAAAGGCATACGGTGTTGTCTTCAGGGGCCCGCTGCGGGCCTCCAGGGGTGAAGGGGGGGTGGGGGTGCACATGGTACCCCCCTGCCTTTGCGCGCACGAAGCGGCAGGCACCACGCGGTGCCTGCAGCTTCGTCATGCAAAGGTAAACATGCATTTTTTAACATTGCGGCGTGTGCTGCTTCAAGCAGCACCCGCCGCAATGTTAAGAATACAGGATGTGACCGCCAGGCTGGCGGTCACATCCTAATTGGCACGGAGGGACCGCCACTGCCCATGCGGACGGTCCCTCCTCCTCTGGGGTGGCGGACGGACGCAGGTCCATCCGCCATCTTAATAGGGCCCTTAGTTTGGTCTGATTCTTACTCCATAGCATATACCATAAAAGTATCGGTTCCAACTTGATGAGGTCAGAAATAAAGGGGAAACCCAGCTCCTCGTGACAGGCACAGGAGGAGGTACTGGGGGGAACGGATAAAATGTACCTCAGAAAGGAGTTTTCCACAGTTTGGAGTGCAGAGGAATTAACAAAACCCCACACCCCAGCCCCATACTTAGCGGTGGGAATGCACTCGGACTTATATATTTGCAGGAGATCCTCCGGAGGCATCTTGCCCAACTTCTTTGCAAAAGATGCAAGTGCACTAGCTGTCCTAGAGTACGTCAATTTTTTGATAGTTATTGTTTGGGCCCATGAATCGTATTGGCTGAATAAGATGCCAAGATAGGAAAAACTCTTAGTTAAGAATTATTTCCTGTCATCCACAAACATATCTCTCAACCTCTGGGTCCCATGGCCGCATCTCACAATATACGTCTTAGAGATGTTTATTCTTAGGCCACAGTCCTTCATATAGTTATTAAAACTGTCTAGGACCCACTGCAAGCATATTTGTGTACATGCCATCAGTACGGCGTCATCCGCATAAAGCAGAGCCGGAATCGGTCGCCCATTAACTTTGGGATAGTCTTGGCCCTACTTTAGTAGGGCTTCTCCCAGTCCATTGATGTATAGATTAAAAAGGAGGCCAGCACACAGCCTTGCCTGACCCCTCTCCTGATAGGGAAGGTTTTAGAGCGCTCACCACCCAGGCCATAGCGCACACTAGCAGTAGCTCTGCTATATAGATGCTGTAGAAAAGCGATTATATGTGGATCCACCCCACAGCCTTAAGGATCTCCCATAATCTATTGTGCCTGACCAAATCAAATACCACAGAGAGGTCCACAAAGGCCAGGTATATTCTACCCTTTTTAGCTCTTGTATATTTTCCATTTACAATTACTAGGTTTAGGCTTTGTTCAATAGTGCGGTGCCCTTCACGAAAGCCATACTATAAGTCAGATAATATATGTGTGTCCTCTTCCCAGTCTTGCAAGCGTTCTAAAATAAAGCGCCCTGCCACTTTGACCATCGAGTCAAGCAAAGAAATCGGTCTATAGCAACCGGGTCATGGCTGTCCCCCTTCTTATATATCAGTATAATAATCGATTCCACCCTGGTCTGAAGAATATGTGTCTCACAACTTGCATTAATAGCTTGAGTTATTATAGGGCCCCATAACAAAACATTGGATTTGAAGAAGTCTACTGGTACGCAGTCAGGTCCAGGGGCCTTACCACCCAGACTGAGAGCAAGATCTCTATTCACTTCTTCCAGTGTGACTCATTGCACCACCTTGTCCATATATTCTAAAGGGGTACCATGACCCGGTCCTCCCGCTTTGAAAGTGACATAAGCAGAAATGTAAGATCTCCAATAGAAAGACTTTTTTTTGCTTTTAGTCCTGATTGCAGCAATAATGCCTATGCTACCACTTCAGGACCTTATTGGTGATGAATGGATGTATACAAAGCTGTAACATCTATAGTGCAGAGCCACCATGTAGATGACCCTTTATGTGGGATCTCCTTAAGAAATCTGAGAAAGTATGTGGTGTCCTTGATATATGACTGCCAACGCTGGCAAAGGGTTGGAGGAAGAAATCAAGGTACTTCCCTAGTGATTCATGAAATAAACTGCATCCTGAAACGATGGGCCTAAAGGGTGTATCAATTGTATGCTTACGTATTTTCTGCAACATATACAGATGAGGTCTGCATTCAAATTCAGTTGTTGAAAACGATCTGGAATGAACAATTCTAATTCCACAGCCTTGTCCACTATATTATTATAGGAGCAGTGCAATATACACTTATTTCAAGGAACTTGTAGGTAACACCACATTCTTCCCACATCGCTTGGTTTGACTTGAAATCTGTGCATCTACCTGAGACCACCTCCTTTTGTGAACACACCAAGTAGGGCCATAGCCACTGGAGGAGCAGTGACTGTTCTGAGGGGTATTGCTATGGGATACCTAGCACCAAGATATATTGGTTCCCTGATACAATTGGTGGATCTAGGGGACCAACAATGTCCATCCCCACACTTTCAAAGTGAGTTCTAACCGCTGGCAGTAGTATAAAGGGAGCCGGCTTGTCCCCTATCTTGCCACTTGCCTGACTGTAAAACACCCCTCACTTTGGCAGTCATATTTAGCCAATAGAAGTGGTTAACCAACCTACTCCATTTCCTACTTTGACCCAAATGAGCTGCCAAGGGGATATCAAGGCTCAATATGAGGAGGAATTCTCCATACTTTTGGGGGACCTCCAACCTTCTGGTGGCGTCTTCCTAGGGGTCTCTGGCCTCAGTATATAGGACTCCATCATCCTAGTAGACATTGTGGAATCTACTGATATCACCCTTCGCTTGCCTGGAGGCAGTCCGCCTCAACCCCTCAAGAGTGGGACACTCACTTTGTCCCTGGCACAACTCCTCTGTGGAGGGTCCACCAGCACCTTGCAATTCTGCCAAGTCAGACAGAGCTTGCAGGGGTGGAATCCATACCTCAGAGGTCAGATACTCCTTCACCTCTGGAGCCCTTTGTGTGGGCTCACCAAACCCTGTTATGTTATGTTATGTTATTTGTTTTTATATTGCGCTCGAATCACCTGGGGGCATCTCGGCGCTTCACTCTAACTCACCGCCAAGGAGGGCAACAGAAGGACAGAATTAAACAAAGTTTAATAGAGGGTTTAGTACAGGAATGCTTTTAAATGTTTTCTGAAAGCGAGGTAAGAGGGAATTTCTCGTAGAGATAGTAGGAGACTGTTCCAGTATTTGGGGGCAAGATAAGAGAAAGCCAGGCCCCCAGATCTCTGGCGTCTGATACGAGGCACCAGAAGCAGTTGCTTTGTGCAGGATCTTAGGAGGTGAGTAGGAGCATATCTTTCCAATTTCTTTTGGAGGTATACTGGGCCCTGACCCTGAAGTGCCCGGAAGGTGAGGCAGCAGATTTTAAAGAAGGCTCTCTGCTTAATCGGAAGCCAGTGTAGCTGTCTCAGTAGTGGTTCTGAAGGGGTGCCAGCAGGCCTATTCAGAACCAGCCTAGCCGCCGTGTTCTGAATCACCTGTAATTTTTTCAGAGCCGTGGTTCCCACCTCAGCTAACAGGGCATTTCCATAGTCCATGCGGCTCATGACTAGAGCCTGTGTTATGGTTTTGCGATGTTCCGAGGGGATGAACGGCAGGATCTTCCATAGAAACCTTACTCTATAGTAACATGCCCCAGATGTTGCGGCTATCTGATCTTGCATAGACAGGGACTGATTTAATTTGATGCCCAAATTGTTGACACAAAGCTTCGGAATAGGAGGCAGGCCAAGATGTGTTGGCCACCAATCGTTTGACCAGACTGCTTCGGCCTTCCCTAGAAGCATGACTTCCGTCTTGCTTGGATTTAACTGTAGACAGTTGTTGGTCATCCACTTGGAAATTTCAGAGATTCCCCTAGCAAAGCAGAGTCTGTCAGCTTCAGGGTCATGGCTGATGTTAAATAGCAGCTGGGTATCATCGGCGTACAATATTATTTCAAATCCCAGTGCTTCCACCACCTTAGCCAACGGAGCCATATAGATATTAAAAAGCGTAGGGCTAAGGCAGGAGCCCTGGGGGACGCCATTGTCTAGTGAAGTTCTATCTGATTGGTGGTGGCCCAGTATGATCGTTTGGGAACCATCTGCCAAAAAATTTCGAAGCCATTTAAGAGCCAGTCCCTGAATGCCGCAGGCGCTTAGCCTCTCCGCGAGCGTAGAATGGGAGATGGTATCAAAGGCCGCGGAGAGGTCCAGCAAGATCAGAACTGCTGAGCCGCCCCTATCCATTGTTATTCTCAAGGAATCCGTCACAGATAAAAGAGCTGTGCTGAATCCTCGGCGGAATCCGGACTGCGATGCATCCAGGATTCCATTTGATTCCAAATAGCTGTTCAATTGCCTATTAATCAGGTTTTCCGACATTTTACCAAGAAGAGGTGGCAAGGAGATGGAACGGTAGTTGCCCAACTCAGACGGGTCAGCTGTGTTTTTTTTTTTAAATGGGGCGCACAAAGGCTTTTTTCCAGGGTGCTGGAATTACCCCTTCCCTAATAGAAAGATTGAAAATCTTTTGTACTGAGGGGGCCAGAATGTGCGATAAGAGCGACATTATTTTAGGTGGACAGAGGTCCGTTGGTGACCCTGATTTGGCGGATGTAAGCGCCATTTGGGTCTCAAGTAACGTGATTGGGCCAAAGTGTTCAAGAGAGTACATGGTCCCTGTGATAGTCCCGTTAGAAATAGCTGTGTCTGAAGGACTAGCAAGATTGTCTGTAGGGAAATTCGCATACATTTTTGCGATTTTCTCGTAGAAAGACTCGGCCAGTGAGTCACCAAGATCCTTTGTCTCAATGGCAGGCAGTTTACACACCATGGGTTCCACAAAGTCTTTAACTACATCGAAGATGGCCTTAGCAGAGTTTTTGGAGTGTTCGATTTGATTGGCGATGAACACGCACCGTGCAGCCTTAAGGTTTCGGTGGTAAGTTGCCAGAGCAGCTTTATATAGTTGTTTAGATTGTGCTGATTTGTTGCGTCTCCATTGCCTTTCTAATTTCTTACATGCAGATTTTTCCTGACTCAATTCTGGAGTAAACCATTTTGCTGAATTACGACTGGGGGTAAGTCTGGGTTTCTGTTTCATAGGGAGAGTCACATCCAACACTTTTTTTAGCCCTCATTGAATTCTGTCAGACTATTGTCAACATCCTGGTCTTCTGACGGAGTAATAGTCTGGAAGACTTCATCGAAAACTTGGGGGGTGAGTTTGTCCCACTGCCTATATACAATGGGGCCCCTGCCAACAGGCAGGCTGCTGGGGACCTGGACCAGAGAGGGGGCAACAAACTTAATCATCCGATGGTTAGTCCAGACAAGGGGCTGTGGAAGGTAGAATTTCAGATCCTCTAAGTTAGTAAAAACGAGATCCAGAGTGTGACCGCCATCGTGAGTGGGCCCTTGTATTCATTGGTGGAGGCCCAATTGTGCCATATCTATAAGTAATTTGTTGACCTCTGGTGAGGAGCTAAGTTCCCCATGATAATTGAAGTCACCAAGTACTACAAATTTAGCTGCAGCCAGGGCATGCGTGGCTAACAGATCAATGAGTGTGTCTGTAAAATCATTTTTCGGTCCAGGGCGGCGATAAACTAATGCTCCCGACCAGCTCTCTGAAGCTGAGAACATTGCTTTGAAAATGCCTATTTCCAGCTCTTCGTCCATCTGCGAGAAAGACCAAGAGATGTTAATATACTGCTTGCAATAGCTATACCCCCCGCCTTTCCCTTTCTATCAAGATGTATAAATTTATAGTTTTCTGGGATGGCGATATTAATAGACGGGTGGTTGGTAGAGTTCAGCCATGTTTCAGTCATGAAACCCTGTGCCCATTCTCTTCTTAATAGAGACTTGGTCCATTGTTTCAGGGTCCAAGTGTTGAGCATTTTCCTTTTGTGCATTCTGTGACCTGGCCACAGCACAAACCCACACACGGAGATCAAGCATCCTTGCATGCACCATTCTCTCCACCCCTGTGACCAGTCATACGCTTCAAGCTCATTTCGCAATAGACGGTCTAATGAGAGTGCAGGAGATACAACTTCTTTCTTAGGGCCTGTCACACCACCTCATTCCAAACTCACCACCCGTAACATACAGATTGTATCTTACGCAGACGATACGCAGCTAATTTTTGCTTGTACCCAAGACTCCAGTCAAGACATGACTAAATTTAAGGAAGATCTGGCAGCCATAGCTGGGTGGATGGGGGCAAATTGTCTCTAATTAAACTCATCCAAAACAGGGATTCCATTCCTTGGCAGAGATTCACATCAATGGGGTAATAACGTGGCCGCCAAAATTGGGCAACCCCCCCACGGTCAAAACTACGGTAAAAAGTCTTGGTGTAAGGATGGATTCTGCAGTCTCGTTTGAGGAACATGCTAAGTCTGTGGCAGGGACCTGTTTCGGTATTCTGCGCGTACTCAAACCCATTTTGGGTTTGTTTGATCCTCGAACACGCCAGCTAGTTGTTCAAGCAACCATCATGTCAAGGTTAGATTATTGCAACAGCCTCCTGTTAGGGGCTAATAAGTCTGTGATAAATAGGCTTCAACGTACTATGAATGCGGCAGCTTGCACTCTATTTGCTCTGCCCAAGTACAGTTGAGTTTCAGGGATACTGCGTCAACTCCACTGGCTTCCCGTGGAGCAGAGAATTAGGTTCAAAGCGCTTTCTGTTACGCATAAAGTTCTGACGGGCTCCTGCCCTGGGATCCTCAATGACTTGGGCCGTCTCGTGCTCTGCGCTCTCCCGACCTTAATTTGATGCATGTGCCTCGCTTCCATAGAGGCAGAACTGGTGGCTGTTCATTTAGGGTATTGGCTAATACTTTATGGAACTCATTGCCTCTTGCTTTTAGGAGGATTTCTGATCATTTGATGTTTAGAAAAGCAGTAAAGACTTGGCTATTCCAGAAAATCTTTTTTTATCTCGCTCTTTTCCTTTCCCGCTCTCCAGCGCTGGGATGTCTCTGCTGGGACAGCTGTGCGCTTTGCAAGCTGCATGACATAACATATGTTATCTGGTGATACACACCAGGTCTTATCTGCCCTAGGGAAACCAGTTTCTCTATGACCATGGTCACACTGGCTCCTTTATCTCTCAGAGCTTCAACCTCAGTCCCATTGATCTTAGGCATCTGCCTTTACCTCTCCTTTCTGGGAGGCAAGGCGTCCAGGGTTGCAAATTCCACCCCATCTAAGGACACTAAAGTCGCTTCTGTGAAACATTTCTCCCTCTCTGGGACATTCACCACCCCCACACATACACTGGCAATCCCCTGGGGCTGCCTGCTTCTTTGAGCTGACAGCATCTCCTCTTTTGTGTGCTGACTGATTACAGTCATAACAGCTACCCACCTTTGAAGAGTTAAAGAACTTTCCTGCTTTGCAGGGTAGAAAGACTTACCCTGATACTTCCTGCCCTTGAAGTTGGAGTGGCTTTGGGCCCCCCTCCTTGTGCAGGTTTTTGTGGGTCTTGTGAGGACTCTTTGGAGTTTTTAGCATATTCCCCTTGGGCTTTAACATGGGGTGGGGGCTGTCCTCCTAACTTCTGATCAACTCCCTTACGTTGATTGGAAACCCTGATTCTCACCCACTCATCAGTTGTCTCCCCCAGTTCCCTTGGAACAGACAGCTTAGAGTCCACATGATAATAGTGTAACTTCTCTTGTGCACAATGAATCAGGAAGTGTTCTTTAAGGAAAACATGGTACAGTCCTTCATAAGTACTCACCTGGTTACCTTGAATCCAGTCCTCTAGTGCCTTCACTGAGATGTCAATGAGGTCCACCAAGGACTGTGTGGTTACTTTCTGGGTGTCCCTGCACTTTACCCTGTACTACTCTGGAGCAAGACCAAATCTCCTGGCTAGACATTTTCAAATGTGGGAATATGATTCTGCATCATCCCCCTCTAGGTCAGGAGCCTATCCCTCCCAGCTACTGGGATCAACTCCCACAGGAGTTAACCCCAGTATTTGGAGTGGACAGGAGATAATAATTTTTATAGATTCAATATGTTATAGTGCCTAAAAACGAGAAGCGCCAACTTGAAACACCTGGTTGCACCTGACCGGGACAAAGTCAAAATTGAAGCCGACCGCGAAGGAGCATTTGTTGGATACTTCCAGGATTTTGCCTTTCGCTGAACAAAGTCACCATCATTGAGTCAAAATCCTGCCTGACGAGGTGCCTCATTCGACAACGAGAGAAAAAGCTCCACTGTCATCCTGCCTTTTGCTCTGCAGTTGCAGGTCTCCTCCTACCAGATTTCCTTTGTCTCTATGCAGGCCACTTCACACCTCATCAGAGCAGTCTCGCTCAGGCTGTCAAAGGCTGGCCAATCAGTAGGTACTAGAAAGCTGGATTTTAGCACACCCGTAAAGCAAGTTTTATAACTTATTTTCTGTGGTAGTTATAATAAATCTAACCATGGCAAGTTGTTGGATTTATCATACCTATTCTTTAAAGTCTTTGAATTAATATTTTAGCTTACTCATGTCAGTAGTCATACTTTATTAATGTATTCCCATGTTAGCCTACAGAGCTAATGTACTTCAATGGGGAAAATTGCAGTTGTTCCCACACAAGGGCATATAAAACATATTTTATAATATTCCTGCTTATTTTAACACTGCACCCTACCCTTGGGGCACCTGGGGCACACCTTAGGAGTGACTTATATGTTAAAATAAGGTAGTTTAAGACTTGGGAAGTACCTTTAATTTCAAAGTTGAATGTAGACATAGTTTATTTTAAAAGCAGGTTGGAAAGAGGGTTGGCCTTTAAAATGACTGCAGGCAACAGAGCAGTGCACACTTATGTGCATTAAATCTACTGGGCATCTAAAACTACATGTCCCACCATATACTAGGGACTTACAGGTAGGTTGTACTACCAATTGTAATTACACCTAATTACCATATACCTTTTACACAGAACACTGGCCTTAGGCCTGGTTAGCAGAGCCCAGGGCACAATCAGAGTCAGTTATCACCAGTATCAGTCAAAAATTGACTTGATTTGAAATTGAGACTTGAAATTGATCATGGCAAAAAGGATGACTTTCTCACAAATATGCATAGAGCTGGCTTTGGCTTGGCTCCACTCAGGGGAGCATTACTTTCAAACCTCACTCTATCATTCCACCTTCGAGGAAGTGCTTCAATTAGAATGCTTGAGGGATTATTCTAAATCTGAAAAATATACTCAGCTAAGCAAAGCAGTGTGGACAGGTTTAAAGTGGTAAACAACATCTTTGCATACAGTGCATGCCAAAAGCGATTGAGAATCCTAGTGATTATATTTGTTGGCAATTAAAGCCTAGTCTATTGGCTTTGTCATTGCCTCTTGCATGTATTTATTAATTAAGCTTTACATAGGAGCAACGCTCATTGGGAAAGGGTGGGGTGAGATCAGCTGGATGGCACACTACGTCTTATTTCATTACAATAGAGGAACTATTTACAGACGTCATATCAAATCAGTTTTTACAAGGTACTTCTGGATTGAGTTGGCATTGCTCTGAAGCACATGCACAATTTTTAAGACTCCTGTCAATGTTTGGATGAAAGTGGGAGAATGTCACAATGCCCGGGTGCTATTAGTAGGAAGGATCTAAGTCTAGGGGTGGGAGTGGCACCATGAAGAACTGAGGTGTAAAGGCTGTGTTAGACAATTTAATAGAGAGTACGTTACAACATGCAGGTTAAAATGAAGTGGGTTTGATGAGATATCTATGGAGTTACTGCATCTTATTTTTTGCTGCTCCCTATTTTTCCTGGCTATAGAACTCTGGGCACTTTACCCCTGCTACCCATGGTTGTGCTCCTGCTTTCAACATGATGAAACTGGTATATACCTAATTGCAGGGGTGGCTCCTCCACTGGAGGAGCGTCACCCCACTGCTTCTCACAGTGTGAGAAGCAGAAACATAAAATGGTAGTAACTTTCTGTTATTACCATTTTATGTTTAGTTGCCAGTGGGCAGGTTGCTCTGAAAGCAGCGGAGGGGAGGAGTGGTGTGCCCACTCCAGAGTGCGCAAAAACTGTTTAATCGGCCCCTGGAGCCACCCAAACCAATCATGCGCACTCTGCCTTTTTTCCATGTAGGCTGCACGCAGCCTACATGGAGAAAATGGCCTCTCCATTAGTCCCTGGCTGGTCGGCATCCCGCCCAATAACAATGCTGCCTGAGCAGCATTGGGATTGGCTTAGGGGAGGGAGGGAGCCTGGCTGTCTGCTTCTGCATCCTGGTCCTGGAGAGCAGGAGAGCAAAGAAAATGTGGGACCCGGCCATTGAAAAGGTAAGTTAAATTATCTATATATTTTCTTTCACTAAATTAACCCCACTGCGCGCGCGACCCCCAACTCCCCACCCACAAGTCTTGCCGGCTGTGAGTACCTAATTGGTGTATTTAACTTACCTATAAGTACCTAAGTGAATGGTACCAAGGTATACCCAGAGCCTGTAAGTTAAATGTCACAAGTGGACTCCAGCACCCATGGTGCCATCCACTACAGCGACAATGTAAACATGACTGCAGGCCTATCACCAGTTGCCTGGTTTTGCAGGTTTTAACTGCTAATGGGACCTGTCAAAATAACCTCTTTGACCAGCCTCAAATCCTCCTTTTAAATATTTATAGATAGCCCTTATGTACTGCTTACTGCCCATTGAGACAGAGCACATTGTATTTAAAAGTAGGACATGTAAAGTTAATATTAAAAGCTTCCTTACAGAGACTAACACCGCAAAGCTATTTTCACTATAGCAGGTATAGCTGTTTCATAGGAAAGCGTTTAGATACAATATTAAGTTTAATAAATGTTTTCTCTGCCTAGGAAACAACTACAAATGACATTTTTGAACTTTTTGAAATATTTATTGCAAGCCCAATTCACTGGTGAAGTCAGATTTGTAATAAATACATTACAACAATGGTCAACGAAAGAGGTTCAGCACTCAACTCAAAAGTTAATTATATGTACACCACAAGATATCAGTCCATAATGCACAATGTAGAATGATAAGGCATGGTCATCTCAATGAACAAATGCGAAAGCTGTATCTTCTTCCAAAAAATCTTTATTCATCATTGTTATGTAGTTAGCGGTCCAGTAGTTGGGTGGGTGAAGCTAGTGGGGTGGACGGGGAGAGGAGGGGCACAGGGAGGAAAGGGCAGTTAGAGCCAGGACCAGGTCACAGCAAGACGCAGAGAATAAAGGCTCTTAAGAAATACAAGTAGTGTCTGTCATCATTATAAGCAGGACACTACAGCTGGCGACGAGGGTGGGATAGTGCAGCCCGTCACCTCCCACGCCGACAGAGACCTGTGAGCCGTCCTCACCTGTGATGTATTCTTATAGGTTCTGTATCGATCCCCCTATTCCTGACCCTGTTCTGGTTAACAAGTTAACTAGCAGCCATCCCTTGATGCAGAAACCGTTATCTGATTAAGCCACACTACGGCACAGGAACGTGTTATCTGATTAGGTCATAACGCTTGCCATCTAATTAGACAAGCGATATTCCTCCAGCCCCTGATAAGGCATACGGAGTTCTCAAAACAAATCAAACCTATGACAACCTGGGAAAAACCCTGCGGCCATTGTTTTGATTTCATCGAGAACTTCAGCAAAAGAATGTGCTAACGACCAAGTCGTATGACATCCTTATTGACGTATCTATGTCCATCCTTACGTCAATCTCGGCACCTTACAGGTATAAATATTACTTGTATTGCCTTAAGCAAACACACGCGGTGGTGACGAGATCGGAGCAGCCAGACTTGCCGAAGCCCAGAGCAGAGCAGACCCCGCTGGCGCAGCCCCGCCTTCCTGACGCGCTCAGAACGAGACGCTGCTTTCTCCTGCCGAAAAATCCAGCTCCGGCGCTTCCGGGTAGCCCTCGCAGGCAGCCTGGAATATCGAGACCAGAGACGAGAGATACCATCCCTCATTCATCCTAGATTTAAGGTACAGAACTGAATAACCCCTTGCAGAGAATTCTTGAGTCAGTCACTTGGCAAAACAAACTTAACTTAAACTGCTACTTTCTATTCCCGCCCACGTATTAGGCTTAGGTCAGGTACACCGGGGTAGGCGTAGTTAGAAACACCAGTTGAGTACGATTAGTCAAATGTATATGTGTATGTATCTATTTTATTCATTTTAAACCACCTTATGGCTTAGAAACCATATAAATGTTTTTACAGTATTATTTTATACTTCTGCTTTTATTGTATGCACTTTACTTAACCATAAGTATTGCGATAATATCGATCCATTTCTCTTGTATGAGAAAAGAGACTGATCAATAAATAACATCTTTTATTGAACACGCCCGTCTCTTCCATTTCTCTACAATCTGGTGAGACTAAGAATGCACGTACTGACTGAGTAAAATAAGTTGTCTTTTGTTTTCACACGACTCTAGAGATACACTCTTGATTAGGGGAGAGCAAAGTTGTCATGTTCTATGGTTGTCAGAAACTAAATCCCTTCTTGTCTATCCAGGGAGGTTCAACTCCTCCTTGCCTATTCGAGAAAGTTTCTAGTGAACTCTGAGCTAGCTGGCAAACCCAAAACTTTAAGTCTAATATCGACAATAGAAGACCTAGTTAACGTCTGGTCTAGGCCTATACTATTGAAGGTATTATTCCAATGCGCAGAGCCTATTGGGATAATAGGAACTACACTACATGGCGCCCAACGTTTGGAAAGGCGATAAAACTAACGCAAGACATTAGAGTAACTCAGTCGTGCTTTTTCACTCAGACCCCTTTTTTCCCATAATACTCCAAAGACGTCTGGAGTGGGTGAAAGGTCATATCCGCCAAACCTCGCAGGAGGAAACTCCTATGTATGGTTCTTGGTATAGTCAACGTGAAAGGATACACTGTTCCAAAATATTGTGCATCTAATCTTTTGTTCCCATAAGAAACCTGATCGGCAAACAAACAAAATAACCTTCCTGACAGTAGAATGTCAGACACTGAAGAAGAAAGAGAGATAGCTAGAGTAGCAGCTGAACTCGTAGCAGCTGATAATACTATGCAAGAAGCAGACCCGGATTTAATACTCATCCCGGTCAACATAAGAAAATCTATAACTTTAAAACTTATAGAAAATGGACTGACACCAAGAGGTGGCACAGTCATATTCGTAATAGAGGCACACGAATATCGGCAGACAGAGGTATTCTATTCATGGATAAACTTTCCAGCAGCAAACGCTGTAACAAAGCACTTCCACCATTACAAAACAGAGGAACCTCCTGAAGAGTACACTCCTTTCGAGGAGGTGGAAGTACCACTTAAATTTCAAGAGCACCTGCTCTTGTTTAATAGCGCCCTAAAACACAACAATCACATCACCAGGCTCGGTCCATTAGGTAGACCAGGAGCAACGTGGCCGGTCCTAGCCGGATACACACCACATCCAGACATCGAAAGAATGTCTGCAGCAGATCTTCTAATACAACTAAAACAATTAATAAAAGTACATAGACAATTAGTCCAATATGTAATGCGGACTTCAACAATCCAACCAGCAATTAAAATTCCACAGCTGACCCCTCATAAGGGGAACACAAATAAAATTACACCACAGAACATACAGTCCTGCCTAGGTAAAGTACCAGCTAAAAGGGAACAAATACCATTCTGGTTAGCACAAAAAATCACCCAAATAGCGGCGGTGTTTCCAGACACCACCCCTGTGGATAAACACAGGATTCTGACTATCTGTCTTCCAATGGGAATCGCACCACACGTGGAGGACTGTGACACTTGGGGTACAGTCTTTGCTTCCATCTACACAAAAACGCATGGTGTTCCATCCATTTCGGTAATACCAGATGTGCTAAAACAAATTCAAGACGAATACGGTCCAGAACCCGCTTTAACTCTTGGTATGAAATTACTGAAAGACTTCAAGCAGGTCTTGGCTATATTACTAGCCAATATAAAGGGAGAAGCCGCAAACGTGGCGATCCGCCAAAGGTTAAAAGAAACAGATATAGCAGACCAACCAGCTGAAATTGCCAGAATTATAGAAAAATCCTATGAGGAACTAGGTAGAGATAGTTTAGGTGGAATACCAGTAAAACCCCAACTAATTGAAAGTCCTGAAAAAATATTTATTAAAAATCATCTAAACAGTCAAAAGAAGAACTGGGATGGAAACAAACAATCCAATCCAAAAGAAAAGAGATTCCAGTCCAGAGGAAGGTCTCCTCGGCGGAGAGAAAGATCTCCGGACCAAGGACCCAAGTCTCCCCAAAGTGAGCCCTCTGTGAAAAAATACAACCTTAGAAATAGGGATAATATAAAGAAACCGGATAGATATCAAGATTTTGATACACGTCCCTCTCAATCTTTTCAGACTTCCTCGCAGAAATCGGAAAGAAGAGGACGATCGGAACCCAGGGAAGGGCACGTCAAGTCCAAAGACAAGGAACCTGCTCATCCAAATAAGAAATTACAATTTCCAAAAAAGAAGGTAGCCAGTATTAAAGTAGTTAACAATGCCGAGAATACTGAGGACACAACTGAAAAACGGAGAATGGGCTCAGACAATGCTAGACAGCGCAGCAGAAGTGAGCATAGCTCGCAAAGTCCTTATGAATCATCTGGAGACAGTGGACACGAATGAATATCTTCAAGTGGAAACTGCAGACACCAGAGTTAGCAAACCTCACAAAATATATGAAATAACTTTACGTATAGAAGGGGATAAGACTAGAAAAATAAGGGGACTATTTTGGGATAATCTCTCCAAGGGCTATGACATCCTTCTAGCTGAAAAAGACTGGCCACCAGAGTTTGTCAGGGACTGCCCTCATGGCGAAGAAATAATTATGCCTGCCTTCTCAAATCATATCCCAATTCATAAAAAATACACACTTGCCAGAAAGTGGGCAGTAGCTCAAGCTCCTGCTTTATATAAAAATCACGTAGGATGGGATGAGGACTCTCCTCCTCACAAAATCCAGTTAAAATCACAACCTACTGCACAAAGACAGTACCCAATAAAGCAAGAAGCTAAAAAACAGGTAAAAGAAATACTAGACCAATTAGAATACCAGGGGGTGATTGAAACTTGCACCTCACAAATGAACAACCCTTTGTTTCCTGTCTCCAAACCAGACAATTCATATCGTCTAGTTTTGGATTACAGACACCTTAACTCATGTTGCAAAACTTTTGCAGTGCAAAACTCGCATAATGCAGCGCTAATGAATAACATAGTGCGCAAAAAATACAAAACAACATTAGACATCTCTAATGGATTCTTTTGTCAAAATATAGCACCAGAGAGCAGATATTTGTCCGCGTTCTCAATAAATGGCGCTCAAAAACAATTCTGTCGGTTACCCCAAGGGTTCAAGAACAGCCCAGGATTATTCTCAGCGAGAGTAACAGAGTTACTACAAACATATGATGACGAAGCATTATCGTATGTCGACGACATATACCTAACAGATGATGACTTGGATACTCACTTGAAAAGAGTGAACACCATAATACTTGGGTTCGCAGCAGAGGGTTACAAATTCAACTTTAAAAAATCTAGAATTGCCCATCTAACAGTCCTGTTCTTAGGATATGAATTATCAAGTGAAGGTAAAAGCCTGGCTGACAATTTCCTAGAGAAATGTGCCGTACTCCAAGCACCTAGAACACTAAAAAACTTACAGTCAATTCTAGGCTTCCTAAATTTCGGAAGAACATACATTGCAAATTACGCAGAAAGGGTCAAGCCCCTTTATGATCTAATAAAACCAGATTTTAAAAGAACAAATTGGACTCAAAAACACACAGAAATTTTGAGATCATTACAAACAGACATGTTAATTAAAACAAAATTAGAAACACGTGATAATACACACAACCTTGTGATTCGAGTCATCCCAGGAAGATGCGGATTCACATACCTGACCTCTAACGAGGGAGAAAAGGTACCAATTGCATTCAAATCACACTTATACACTAAAGCTGAAATGAAATTTAGCCCAACGGAAAAAATTCTTACTGCAACACAGACAGCTATAACAAAAGAACGAGCCCTGGCACAAGGTAAACGAATAATAATCGTGACACCGATACCAGCCTTGGAAGCGGTAACAAAGGCAAGCATTCCGAATGCTAAAGCACTACATCCAAGGTGGATACAGTGGGCTAATTCTCTTGCTGCAACAGACATGGTATACGAATTTGATCCCAATTTAAAAGCACAAGAATTTCTCCAATACGAATTCGAATGTCCTCCGCCGACCGAAATTCTGCCTCTAGATCATTACGGCTGTATAATATATACAGACGGATCAGCACAACCCGCAGTGGGGGGTAAACAAGCTTACAGTGCTGCGTGCGCGATTGTTAAAGGTCGCTGGCACGAAGGAAAATTTAAACCAGCTATCACCAAAACACAATCTCTGGGAGACTGTACAGCTCAGCGAGCTGAACTGCTAGCATTCAAGATGGCGCTTGAAAATACCGATCGAGAATTCCCCACACTCATAGTGTGCGATTCGTATTATTGCGTTCAGTCTTACAATGAATACTTGCAGATCTGGCTTCAGAATGGTTTTAAGGATGCAAAAGGAGGCACAATCAAGCATAAAATGCTCTGGGAACAAGTAGTTCTTTTACAGAAAGAACTACCAAAGACTCACGTGATACATACACTGAGTCATCAACGTGATGGCGTTCACGTTGCAGGGAATTCATTGGCTGATGAGGCCGCGAAGGCAGCTGTGCAAACGGCTTCCGTAGCTGCCATCACACGGTCAAAAACAAAAATAGACAGCGAAATATTACAGGCTGTCAGCGCTGCAGAAAACGATTCGATAGAAACACTCCCGAAAGGCTTTCCAGTAAAATACTCATACATAACTGATGCAAACAATGTTCCTTTTGCTCGAATCCCTGGAGTGGGGGATAGGGCAATTCCAAACATGGAACATAGGTTAGGACTAATAATAGCGGCACACGAAGGGCTCGCTTCTGTACATGCTGGCGTCTCAGCCACAGTATCATTGTTAAAACAGAGATACTGGTGGCCACAAATGAGAAGACAAACAAGGAATTATGTTTTAGAATGTGAAATATGTCAAAGAATGAAAGTATCAACGGCGAGACGACCAGCGCAGACGCCCCTTCTAATCTCAGATAAACCATTAGCCTGTGTCTATCTGGACCACTGTGGTACCTTACAAAGGGATGGTAACTATAAATATATCCTGGTCGCAGTGGATTCATGCACGAGATTCATATGGATGTGGCCCCAGCGCTCGGCTGACGCCAGAACTGTTATAAAAGATTTGCGGGTCTTTATCGGCACATACGCAATTGGCATGCTGCATTCTGACCAGGGTCCTGCTTTTAGCTCTCGAGCTTATAAGGAGGCCATGACCAGCATGGGCATTGCATTGCGGTACTCTTGTCCATTTCACCCTGAGGGGAACGGAATTGTAGAAAGAAAAAACCGTGACATAAAGCAATCTATAACAGCAAAGGTATTAGGTTCGGGAGCTGGGTGGGTCAAACATCTAATAAGTGTCCAACGTAGTCTAAATAACCTGCCAAGAAATTCTCTGAAGGGATTCAGTCCGTACAAATTATTGTTTGGAACTAGGATGTTAATCTTAGATCTTGACAGTCAGACTTCAGTGGTAAAGGAAAAAAGCTTTGATATCAAAGATCGTTTGGCTATTTTGCAGGACTTAAACAAAACAAGAAAAGACCTGAGCAACATAAAGTTGAAACAGCAGCCAACAACCACTGAAGAACCACCACCTGTCCCAGCAAGACCTGTCTGGATTCCAAAAGTCGGGGATCTAGTCAGAGAAAAGATCGCGGTAAAGAAGGAATTTGGGCCTTCTTACAGAAAAGCAGTTCCTGTCTTGTCTATCAACGGGACAAGATCAGTTGTACTACCGCCGCTTGCTGGTAAAAAGGAGAACCGAGTTGTATCCATCGACCTGGTAAAACCACAATCATGTGGCCGATAACAAACAGTAGGCCAAGTGGACTCCCGATAAGTAGTAGAACACCAAGATTTGCTACCAATACAGAGGTCCAAACTAAGAGGCTAATCACATTCGAATCGCCTACAGAAGAACAACAAGGACTATGCAACAAGGATTTGGAACTTAAACCTCTGAAAACCCAAATAAAAACATTTAGTAGAGACACACCAACCTACAATGAAGTAACAAACGAATATGCAAGAAACAGTAATCCTGAAGCAATTGGAATAATTGACAGAACTGCATCCGGCTACTTCATAAACTTCGATGATTCCTCTGAAGACCTAAGTGAATCAAAAACACAGCCATCAACAAAAACCTTTAAAGATAAAGCTAAAGAACTTTTGAAACAGCTGAAAGAAACATATCTGATTTCTCCATGGATTGAATTTTGGGTGGGCTTTGGTGCATTTATCCTCATACTTTGGCTCATCATGGTACTAACTTTGGGACGCTTCATTGAGGGAAAATATGCTAAAATGGACACAGCAAGTCAGAAAATAAACATGATCCTCAAGCCACACACATCTTCACACGTCGAGAAAAGAGAACTTTCTTCAGTCAACTTCACAGCCAATCCTATACCGGGTGGGGTAGCATGGGACAATACTGACTACGAAATTTATGGTCCGGTTGAGATCCTGAAATATCCACACCAAATTAAGATCTCGTTGTTTGACTTTGTAAAACCAAGCTCATTTGCTGATGATTGGGACTTTGAAAGTATAAATAATATGATGTCTGACCTAGTGATGTCTGCTAAATTTACCAAACATGATTATTTGCAGGGTTCGACTAATTATGATAGTATGTACTGTTACAACCACTATGGTAACCATTTTCTACATACATCTGTACAACCTAGAAATGTTTTAAATTATAATCAATGGGAACATTGTGCAACCCCTCCAAAAGGAAGCTCAAGAACCTTTTACGACAAATATTCATACTTTTCAGGGTTCAACACAAGTAATGCTGAAACATTTTATTTCAAATTGTCAAATAAGACAGGGACAAAGACCATGCTAACAAACACGAAATTGATATATTCAGACTCATTTTTTGAACAAATGAATACTTTTGGTTTTGATTATTGGGACAAAAATGTTGAAGTTAAAAGTGTTTGGGGTACAAAAGAATGGCAAGTACAAGGTATAAAATCATTGTTTAGAGCCTGCATGATCCCAGAACAAATTATATTTTTAAATGACACTGTTCAACAAACCACCTGTCTTGGCTTAGCCAAAATCAAAGACTTAAATAAACCGTCTATTCCAAAGCCAACAATGGACAGCAATAGCTCTACAGATGAAGAGATAGACGTAAACTATTTATTAAACCAAAACAGAACACATCCTGATTGGAAACAGTGGTTGATCTGGCCCACAGATACTAATAACTGTCAAGATAGATTCCTGAACAAAACACAGGGGTTCACATTGACCAGGCCAGACCCTAGATATTCCCAAAGTCAACACCCAGGGATAATAACCACCTACAGTGTGGGCAAATTATGCCTTCAATGGCTACAAACTTCCACACTGACAGAAATTAAGCAACACCTAACTTTACTTACTGATGGTGCTGACTTGCGTGATTTCATTATGGGACCGCGCAAACAGCGTCAAAAACGCTTCATAACAGCCTCAATATATGCAGCTTACAATGAGGCCTGGAAGGTAACTCAAATTGAGACAGCAGAAAGTATACGGGAAATTGACCGTATTAATTTGGAAAAATCACTTTCTGTAGTGGACAATGGGTTAATGACTCTGTCCTCCAGAATTTTTTCTTTGGACAGTATTGTGTCTTCAGCAATCGACATAATATCGCAAGACTTACTGTTGTTACAACACGGTCAGTCTCAATTGCGTTCTATTGTACAGCTTGGCTGGACGTTACAAAATCTGCGTTCAGGCTATGTGCCTTGGCGTTTAATCAACACAACGTCACTATTCAATATCTTTAACCTTACTGCTAAACAAATCAGTATGGCACAGAAGGGTGCTGATTATACAATCCTGAGCATTGAGAAACTCGAGAGATTACCAGTGACAATGTCAGAACGACCTGTCAGTGAATGGATAATACATGGGATAATTAATATTCCAATATCAACCTTCAGGTTTCAATACTGCCAAAAATATATACAGGCTGGCATGTACGAAAAATTGGGAAAAGGGTACATTAAGACAACATGGAACTTGCCCTATTCACATGCATGTGTCAGTAATAAAGGACAGAAAGTGTTTCTTAGTGGCAATAATTGTGCGATGTCACTAAGCGGTACACTTCTGTGTAATGGAATTAGTTTGCATGGAGCCTGTGAAGGGAACTCAAATAACCTTTCATGTCACCAGCTAGGCACACCTGCAACAGAGATAGAACCATTTTTTCAAAGACTCTATAATGGGAGTTACATTCTAATTGTGGATCGCAGATGTTGTAGTCTTATGCCCGGGACTCCTTATCTCGTAACTACGACTGCGAAGGTCATGTGCTGTGGACACTCATTGTTCCCCAGCTCCTTTCCAGACAGGGAGGCAAGGGCATGGCCTAACTTGAAAATTACTTCTATTCGAATAGATACTTTAAGCAGAATGAAAACAGTGCTTCTTCAGACGCCGACCAGGCTCACGTCATCAAAAGAAACGTATGATCTCCTAGTCGCAAGGACGACTGCAGAGATTCACTCATTGTTATCAACTAATTCCCCCATACATTTCGCGGAAATCCTGAATGAAATCTTAAATATTTCTGATACCAGTGGAGTCTCAAAGGTATTTAAGACAGTATTTTCGATGGCATTAACACCATTCAAAGCCATACTGGGTATTTTTCCAGATTTCGTCCATTCGATTTTTGGCGGGCTTCCCCTCATTTTGGGACTAATTGCAGGAATCCTATTCCTGGTCCTAATATTTCGTTATGGCAAACCATGTCACAGACAAAACACCTGCGACAAGGGAAGAAACAATCCGAGCCATTGGATACCGGGACCGGATATCAAAAATCCTGGGACTATCCCGGCTTAGAGACCTGAACATGACTTGGTTTCTTTCATTTCGACCAATGTGGCATCGATGTGTTTTACCTGTATTAAGGTGCCTGCTGTGCGGAGAAGAATGCGTGTTGGACACCTGTCTGACGCTACAATCGGATGCGCCTATGGATGCAGAAACATTGTTGGGTCCGATATAGGCTCATGCTTTGTGCTGCCCTCAACGGCTGCCAATCCTGATGACGGCATTCGTGGAAACTTCACCACTACGATTAAGGGGTAGTGGAGTTCAAGATGAAAGCAGCATCGATCAGGTACGACCTTCTGTCAGCAATACTAATCAAAACGTCAATGGAGACAATCATGCGCACGAATGCATGGTTACACCTTTTTCCGAGTTAGTGGAACTCTCCCAGGAAGCTGTTGACAGCTTTTTCGACAGTCTAAATGATATGATGTTCTCACCAGAGCAGAAATAGAGACTTTTTAGCAAGCTAGCACACGGCGTTCCAAACACCCTGAATTTGGCCTTCAACTTAATAGCAAAATAACATGAACAATTTTCCCTCCAGTTCACGGACAGCGATTTTTTCAGCAGCCCCAAAATATTTTTACGATTTTTCGGGACACTTATCTTCTGCTTAAAGTAAGAACTATTCTTAGAGAACTAAAATTTCTATTTTTAGAAACTTTATAGACATTAGCTGCCCGCTGGTATGTTCATAATTATGTTTATTCTGTGATGAAATGGTCTCGAAACTTTTTCTTCTGTATTAAGAGCCATTTCATGTGTAAATTCTCATATACCAATTAGCAATAATGTATACATATGCGTGATTACTTTAGCATTATTCTACAGCTTGAGTGCATATAGTACATGTGAATATTTTTTTCCGTATATTACATTATTACATTACATTATTCGAAATGCATTATATGTATTTTGGGGTGGTAAGGTATACACGATACTCTACAGTATGTTTTACTATGCCTAGATTCGTAAACATGGCCATAGTTAGCATGGAGTGGGTGTGATGTATTCTTATAGGTTCTGTATCGATCCCCCTATTCCTGACCCTGTTCTGGTTAACAAGTTAACTAGCAGCCATCCCATGATGCAGAAACCGTTATCTGATTAAGCCACACTACGGCACAGGAACGTGTTATCTGATTAGGTCATAACGCTTGCCATCTAATTAGACAAGCGATATTCCTCCAGCCCCTGATAAGGCATACGGAGTTCTCAAAACAAATCAAACCTATGACAACCTGGGAAAAACCCTGCGGCCATTGTTTTGATTTCATCGAGAACTTCAGCAAAAGAATGTGCTAACGACCAAGTCGTATGACATCCTTATTGACGTATCTATGTCCATCCTTACGTCAATCTCGGCACCTTACAGGTATAAATATTACCGGTATTGCCTTAAGCAAACACACGCGGTGGTGACGAGATTGGAGCAGCCAGACTTGCCGAAGCCCAGAGCAGAGCAGACCCCGCTGGCGCAGCCCCGCCTTCCTGACGCGCTGAGAACGAGACGCTGCTTTCTCCTGCCGAGAAATCCAGCTCCGGCGCTTCCGGGTAGCCCTCGCAGGCAGGCTGGAATATCGAGACCAGAGACGAGAGATACCATCCCTCATTCATCCTAGATTCAAGGTACAGAACTGAATAACCCCTTGCAGAGAATTCTTGAGTCAGTCACTTGGCAAAACAAACTTAACTTAAACTGCTACTTTCTATTCCCGCCCACGTATTAGGCTTAGGTCAGGTACACCGGGGTAGGCGTAGTTAGAAACACCAGTTGAGTACGATTAGTCAAATGTATATGTGTATGTATCTATTTTATTCATTTTAAACCACCTTATGGCTTAGAAACCATATAAATGTTTTTACAGTATTATTTTATACATCTGCTTTTATTGTATGCACTTTACTTAACCATAAGTATTGCGATAATATCGATCCATTTCTCTTGTATGAGAAAAGAGACTGATCAATAAATAACATCTTTTATTGAACACGCCCGTCTCTTCCATTTCTCTACAATCTGGTGAGACTAAGAATGCACGTACTGACTGAGTAAAATAAGTTGTCTTTTGTTTTCACACGACTCTAGAGATACACTCTTGATTAGGGGAGAGCAAAGTTGTCATGTTCTATGGTTGTCAGAAACTAAATCCCTTCTTGTCTATCCAGGGAGGTTCAACTCCTCCTTGCCTATTCGAGAAAGTTTCTAGTGAACTCTGAGCTAGCTGGCAAACCCAAAACTTTAAGTCTAATATCGACAATAGAAGACCTAGTTAACGTCTGGTCTAGGCCTATACTATTGAAGGTATTATTCCAATGCGCAGAGCCTATTGGGATAATAGGAACTACACTACACACCACACACGTTGGAAGTCGCCGTCGCGACACGTGGGCTGCGAAGGAAACCGCCGCCGAAAGCGTAAAGGCCAGCGGTGTATAACCGTACTCCACGATCGGCCGGTCGTGTGGAGTTTCCCGAAGTGCGTGGAGCCCTGCCGGGTAAGGCGCCGAAGTTGCCTGCAAAAGCGCAGTCAAGCGCTGGAATCGAGAGCCCCTGTGTGTCAGCTGGAGCGTCTCATCTGGAGTGCCCACCGAGAGCCCACCCCGGCGGCAGAAGTCAAGGAAGCTGCCCTACCTAAAGCATTGACTCCAGCGGTGGACCCTGGCTGCAACCGGCAAGCGGTGAGTGGAAGCGCGGGGGTATGCAGTGAATCCGGTGAAGAAATGAAGGAAAACGGCCGAAATCTCGTCGGAAACAAGATTCCCGTGCGGCCATTTTGAAGTCAGGCATCAGCGTCCAATCCCCTGCGAGGGATTACCGGCGGCCATTTTGAGGTCAGGCAGGAGACGAAAAAGTGCAAATAAAGACCGGCAAGCGTCACAGGGCCCAGAAACAAGCACTAGCGAGTGCAAGAATCAACAAACAAACAAGCCTTGACAAGTGTAAAAGAACAAACACTGGCAAATGCAAATGAACAAGCACTGGCGAGTGCAAAAGTTGGCAAATAATCAAGCACAAGCAAGTGTCACAAGTGAAACAAGCCTTGGCAAATGTAAAGGAACAAACATTGGCAAATGCAAATGAACGAGCAGTGATAAATAGGAACGGACAACACAAACAAAGTCAAATAGCCGTGACTGAGAACGACTGTGATCAATTGACCAAAGTACTTGTGAACGAAAAGCACGTACTGCCACAATGGTGACCCCAGATACATTCCCACAGCGAAATGAAGTCAAGCCCACCGTTGCAGGAGGGTCGCACCTACGGACCCCGGAACCTTTAACGTTAACCACTGGAGGGAGCATGGGCCCCAAGTGGCAAGAGTGGCTAGAAGATTTCGAAGACTATATCGAGGGATCCAAAGTAACTGTAGATGAAGAAAAACTGATTGCCCTCCGCAACCTAGCAGGTCCAGAAATAAGCAAATTAATCAAGGACCTTCCCCCTGCAGATGCTGGAACCTATGACAAAGTACGTGAGGCATTGAACAAGAAGTTCCTTCATAAAAGAAACGTGGACTGTGAACGTCATGCATTTCACCAAGCTCGCCAAGGAAAAGACGAGACAATGAGCGCATTCATCACTCGACTACGGCGGCTGTCGAGACACTGTGAATTTGAAAATTTCTCACCAGATGCCGCCATTAAGTTGCAAATCATAGCCGGATGTCACTCGGAAGCCCTCAGGAGGCGACTGCTACGAAAGCCTCATGAATTAGACGACATTGAAGAAATGACTCGTGTCTATGATCAGGCCGAGGAACACGCCACCACCATTGAATCAGGGCGCAATGTAAGCCAGGAACAAGTGCGTCGCGTCCAAGCCAAAGGCAGCAGCCGAAGAAGCTCCAGAGACAGACAATGGAGACCAAGACCATCATCACGTAAAAGACGTTCAGACCCCAGAAGGCGAGAACATGGGAGAAGAGACAAGGGACCGGAAAGGGTGAGACGATGCTACAGGTGTGGATATGACTATCCTCATGCCGATGCCTGCCCCGCCATGGGCCAGCGATGTTGGAAATGCGGACGAACAAACCATTTCGAAGTGATGTATGGAGACTATCACAAGGAGAAGCGAAGTGAAACGACGAGGTCATCTCGCTCTGACACCAGCAAACATCACATACGAGCTGTCAAAGGAAAGCCCACATTGTCCTCAGGCTCGTCACACTCCAGCCGAGAATCGCGCAGATCTCAATGGGAACGTAGATCGCCGTCCCAAGAATCCAGATCATCGTCCAGAGACGCGGAATATACTATAGAATACCTGAATATGATCGCAGATCCCGACCAACTCAAGAAATATCCACGTTTGGACATCAAAGTAGGGAACCATGACACAAAATTCGTACTGGACAGTGGGGCTTCACTGAATTATATCCCAGTCACTGAATATGAAAGAATGAACCCTAAGCCTTCATTGACTTATGCACCGGTCCGAGTGTTCACTTGGATGTCCGAAAAGCCACTCCCGTGTTTGGGAAAATTCCCAACAACACTCCAACATGACGACATCACCATACCGGCGGTCATTCATGTCATCAAAGGTCCTGAAGCTGATTGCTTACTTAGCCTACCGACTGCAGAGCGCCTCCACCTAGTTGAACTACTATTCAAAGTCAGTGATAATCAGGACATTGTCAGCAAGTTTCCAAAATTATTTCAAGGTCTAGGGAAATTAAATAGATACCAGATTCATCTACACATCGATGAACAGGTTAAGCCGGTAGCGCAGCACCCTCGACGTGTTCCATTCCATCTTCAAAAAGCTGTGGAGGATGAATTGCAAGACCTCCTGTCTGCAGGCATCATCGAACGAACGGACGGTCCAACTCCATGGGTGTCGCCTGTGGTCATCGTACCAAAGAAAGGAACTCCTACCAAAGTGAGACTGTGTGTTGACATGCGACTCCCCAACACAGCAATAGAAAGGGAGCGCCACCCTGGGCCGCATCTGTGTGATATGATCTCTGTGTTGAACGGAGCAAAAGTGTTCTCGAAGCTGGATTTAAACAAAGGCTATCACCAGCTGGAACTGGATGTCAAGTCCCGTTATATTACAAATTTTGCAACTCACTTAGGACTTTTTAGATATAAGAGACTGAGTTTTGGCGTGTCATCAGCCGCGGAAATTTTTCAGGAGGCAATCCGGCAAATCATTCAACACATCCCCAACACTCTGAATTACAGCGATGATATTCTTGTGTATGGCTCCAATGTCCGTGAGCATGACATAGCCCTCAATCGTGTCTGTCACGCCCTGTTGGATGCGAACCTGACGCTGAACAAAACCAAATGTGAGTTCCACCAGACCACTTTGAAATTCTTCGGCCACATTTTCTCGAGTGAGGGGATGAAACCTGATCCGGACAAGATAGCGACTCTGAACGACACCAAGAGCCCGCAAGATGTCAGCGAACTGCGTTCTTTTCTGGGGATGGCCAGCTACTGCGCCCGCTACATCAGGGACTATGCGACCATCAGCCATCCCCTTCGCTGTCTCACTAAACAAGGACAACCGTTCGACTGGACGCCCCAGTGTGACCACGCGTTCAGAGGAATCAAGCATGCGGTAGAATCTGCTGACAACCTCTCATACTTCCATCCTCGGCGGAAAACTGAGATCACCGTAGATGTCAGCCCCGTGGGGTTGGGTGCCATTTTGGCACAATATGACAATGATTCAGACCAGAGGCGCATCGTTGCCTATGCCAGTCGCAGCTTGTCTGATCCTGAAAAGGCATATTCGCAACCAGAGAAGGAAAGTCTTGCAGTGGTGTGGGCATGTGAACATTTTCATGTTTTCATTTATGGCAAGCACTTTACTTTAATCACCGATCATCAGGCGTTGGTCACCATATATGGCAACCCCAGATCGAAAATGCCCCCGAGAATTGAGAGGTGGGGTCTCAGACTTCAGGGGTATACTTTTACCATTGTCCACAAACCCGGGAAGGCAGAGAACCCGGCCGATTACATGTCCCGACACCCTCATGCATCGTCGGACTCCAAACCATCCATTGCCGAGGAGTACATCCACTTCGTGGTTGATCAGGCACTGCCACCTGCCATTCCCATGGAAGTCATCCAGGAAGTCACGGCGCAAGATGCCATCTTGCAGAAAGTGCTTCATCGGATCCAGACCAACCGGTGGAGGCATGACCCTCAAGAAGAAGACATCGACCCAGGTGTCAAGCAGGAGATGCAAGCTTTCCGTCATGTCTGTGACGAACTATCTGTCACCACTAGTGGAGTGATTCTCCGAGGTCAACGGATCATGATTCCTGGTCAACTGCGTCAGGGAGTCATCAACCTTGCCCACGAAGGTCACCGAGGAGTAGTATCAACAAAGCGAGGTCTCCGGGAACGTGTGTGGTTCCTCCTCCTCGACCAGATGGTAGAGTCCACTCTGAAGGATTGCCACCTGTGTCAGCTGACCAACAAAGGCGATTCCCCGGCCCCACTACAAATGGCTGATCTACCCAATGGAGTATGGCAGTAGATTGCCATGGACTTCTACGGACCACTCCAATCCGGAAAATATGTACTAGCCATAATGGATGAATATTCACGTTTTCCCATTGCCCAGTTTGTGTCATCCACCAGTGCCTCTAGCACTCTCAAAGTGCTAGATGAAGTGTTTGCAACTTGGGGTTTCCCCAGAGAAGTGAAAACAGACAATGGACCTCCGTTTAATGGACACGAATTCAGTGCATTTGCATAACACCTGGACTTCAATCACAGGAAGATTACGCCTCTCTGGCGCAAGCGAATGGCACCATTGAAAGATTTATGGCCACAATCAAAAAGACATTCCAGCAAGCCACGGCTGAAAAGAAGGATCTGCAAGTGGCACTCAACGAAGTCCTCAGGGCATATCGGACAACTCCTCATTCGACCACTGGAAAGAGCCCTGCGACACTCATGCTGGGGCGACCCATGAGAAATCGCATCCCCACCTGGGAAGGGGCCTTGCAAGCAATGTCGCCAATCCGCAGCCATCAAGATATGATGGCGACTGATAAATGCAACAAGGACAAGATGAAATCGTATGCTGATGCAAAAAGGAGAGCGAGGTCACCATCCTTACATGAAGGAGACTACGTTATTGTCAAACAAGATCAACAGAGAAAGACTGACTGTCGGTTCCGAGATGACCCTTTGTTGGTCACTCAGCAGAAGGGCACCATGCTAACTGCGGAATCTGATCAACGGCGAGTCACCAGAAATGTGTTGCATTTCAAGAGATGCTCTCGAGACATGAAAGAACCATTGACGAACATGTCTGACGTACTCACTCCTGAAGAGTCTGTACAAACTGAACAAGAGAGCAGGAGTCAGCCAAGTGAAACCCTGAGTGATGATGTTACTGGAACCATATCCACGAGACCCCGCCGAGACATTCAGCGACCAAAGAGACTCATTGAGGAGATGTAATTTAGCGCATTATTCTGTCATTTTGTTAAGAAAGGGGGAGATGTTATGTAGTTAGCGGTCCAGTAGTTGGGTGGGTGGAGCTAGTGGGGTGGACGGGAAGAGGAGGGGCACAGGGAGGAAAGGGCAGTTAGAGCCAGGACCAGGTCACAGCAAGACGCAGAGAATAAAGGCTCTTAAGAAATACAAGTAGTGTCTGTCATCATTATAAGCAGGACACTACAATCATGTTTTTCTTAAACTCACAGCATGCAAGCAGTAGCCAATGCGTTTCGTCCCCCGGGGACTTTTTCAGGGCTACAAAATATATACAAAACAAAAACTTATTTACAATGTATTTACAAACATTAAAAACGAAGTCTATTTACACTATACATTAGACCAGACTCTACATAATATATCCATCAAATATCGAGACTTTATTTCTTCCTTTGGTTACACATTTGTACACCTGAGAATCCATATAGAAATATCTGACAATAGCTTACATAGACTGTAAACGTAATCACACAGGGAGAGTAATAATAACTCGCATGATGTATCCCATTGGTCACTGGGGAGACTCTGGGTTACACTAAAAGTGAAGTAATCTTGTATATACTAAATCAGGCAGATTGATGGAGAGACTCTATATACTATACAGTGTTTGCAATTGCACGGTAGCTGACTGACTTATTGATAAAGTGGGAGTGCACTGACATACCTCAATATGCAAGTGGTTGTCTCACATATTCTTCATGTTGTGATTTATAACAAAAGAATGTAGTGTTTAGGTTGTGTCTGTAAAAAAACAGAGATAGTAATTTCATCATGATGTTGTACCACATTACAGCAATCAAGTATTAATACAACAGATCGCAAACTCAGGCATAAAAAAGGAGTAAATAAATACATTACAACCTGTGCATAAATATTGGCGCACCAATGTGATCAAAACCTCATACAAAAACCCTTATTGATTGGCAATAAGCATTGAAGTGCTAAGGGGTCCATAATTTACATTCAACGATTATGAGTATTTTTTATTGTTCGGTCAGGTAAACCAAATGATGGTACTAGATACAAAAGTTTATAAATGTCATGTTTGGACAAATACTCCAATACGGCAGCTGCGGCACATTCAATATAACGTCCGTTCCTGACTAGCATGGTGATTCTAAAGAGGAACATCAAAAGATAAAGTATTTATAAGGCCCATGAGGGCCGTTATAGTAGAATATTTTACGGTGCTGGGCGCATAAGATTAGGGTGTTTTGGCAAAGTACAAATAATCAAAACAGTCCATGTGCCAAATTTCATAAATAAAAATGAACGTACATGTAGCAAAAACACAGAAACCACTCTATGTATGGACATTTTCATGGCTTCGTCTACATTATAAAATAAGTTTTTAAGTCTCACCTAGGCAGCGCGCATGCACTGCTCTAGGAGGGCCTTTAGCCATCGGTCTTCACTTTTCCAGCACTGCACTCATGCTTGTGGCGGCACGCTTGAAAAGTGAAGACTGCTCTCCCAAGCGCGCGCGCACCACTTGCGGGCTCACCTTCTGTTCCCCCTCTCTCTCACAACCTCACCGCTTCACGGCACCGCGCTTCATGTTTCATGAAGTGCGGACCAGACGGAAACTGGCAGTTTTGTTCTTTTTACCTAGCTGACCTAGGCTGTCCCTACCTCTAAACTTAAGTGGTGTTGGCAGGATGTTTTTTCCCCTGCATCGCAATTACTGAAGTGCTTACTGCGCCCCACCCCGAAACATACTTTCAGTCTTAGGTAGCCGATCTGACTCAGAGAGCAGATCATTGTCCTCTGAGGCCAGTCTCCTCTGCAGCAAAACCAGCAGGGCGTTAATGGGTGGAATTTCTGATATTTATATGTGCCTCTCATCTTCATTGCTTGATTTTTTTGCCCGCAAGATAGTGTCATTCATATGTCTTGAAATGTCACTCATAATTACACAGTAATTAATAAAATGTCACACATTGCAATCTGAAACCTTGGCAGCTATGATACAAAGGCAAATGGGAAGACCTGTTTCATTACTTGCTCTTTGGGGTCATCCTCCTGTGTAGCTGCACCGCCATCCGCTGGTACATTAACACCTCATCGTCACGCCGTGACGCACTGGACTTCAAAATACCAGGCCGTTTGTGGGTACTTGACTACCTCAGAGGCCTGCGGCTTCTGCACCACCGACACCATGAAATACGGACACCTCCAATGCTTCGACTCCGGAAATTGTAAATGGACAAGGAGGTGCTTCGCGCATCTTATTGGCATAACACTCCGTGAAATAACACTCCGTGAAATTACCCCCCCTCTGCCTCCTTTTCATGTGTAAAATAACGCTGAATTGAGGCAACGGCCACATGCATACATTTCTGGAATCACGGTGCAAAGTGCCTTGCTATTAGGGGTGACAACATCAGAGAGCTGCAGGGAAACCGGAAGGCATAGGTTTAGGAAATCCCTGTTATTTTGCTCAACCTTATTCTGAGATCGATATAAAAAAAATTAAAAAAGGGTTCCGTTGGGGGGGCGTGGCTAGCAGCCACCGATGGCGGCAGCATAAAGGAGTAGCTCCGCGGTCGAGGCGGCCTCTCCAATAATCCTGCACACCATCCGTGAAATATTTTGCCCCAGGAGGTGACATCCTGAGCCCGGAGCCGAGCGGTGCCGAAAGGTGCGAGTGCGGTGCCTGCCTGACGACCGAAAGCCGACCTACACCCAGGAGGCGGAGGGGCCTCTGCAGCGCGGCGCATCCGGGGACTGCCTTCGCCCGCTGACCTGCCGGGAAGTGCGGCTGCCCGGGGAGACCCGCACCGGAGGTGCCCGCTGCCTGTCGCCTCGGCGGCCGGGCGCCGGCTCGCGGAGTGGGTGCGGGCGGTTCCGGACCCGAGGACGGCCAACAACACTGCGACGAGGCCTGGTGAGTGCTGCCTCGCTCCTCCGTCTGCTAAGACCACCATTGGGCGGCCGCCCTGCTTGACTCGCGGCTGCTTGCCGCCATTTTGTGGGACGCCGGCGCTGCTCTGCCGAGCCCGGCCGGGTTCCAGACCTCACCCGCCACTCCACAGGCGGCGGTAAACCCGCTCTCCGCCCCACCGCCTTGCCCTCTTTCTACACGGCAGGGAGTGTGTGCCCTATTCTCCGGAGGCCTGCCTGGGCGGTCCTACAGTCACCGATACAGCGTTTGGAGTGCTGTGGGCTCCCTTCCCACTGATTTGCCTGGGGTTGGAGCTACCCCATAGGACAGCGGGGGACTACTCCTACGGCGCCCGGCACTGCGGGACGCGAAGCCCCACGAGGTGCAGACACATCCTTCGCCTGCGCCCGATCGCTTTTCTCTGCGACGCCTGCTGAGCGGTGCCGGCGCCCGGGGGTGCCCAGGGTAACCAGCTATCGCCCCCTTGTCTGCGGGCGCGACCTACAGCGACAACACCGGCCGGAGACGCGGGATCTGGGTCCCGTCCACCATTCTCCTCTCTGCACTCCCGGCTGGACATCGTGAGGTGGTGCGATGGTCCCCCCCCCCATCAGAAGCGTCCCAAAACAGCTGCTACAACCCCAGCCTGCCACGAACTTAGCCTACATCATACGACGCAGAAGGGGCAGGCGCGGTCCCCCGTCGCTGGCTTGCCCGGGGGCCGCGGATACTGGCGACATGGCGGGGAGAGGCCTGAAAAGTGGCCCTACGCAAACTCGGATAGAACGCTACGCCAGTGACAGGCCTGCAGTGTCCCCGATTGCGGGGAAAGAGACGGCTGGTAAATCCGTGGAGGTGCAGGGGGCGAAAAAAGCGACCCTGGATGACGTGATGCAGGCCCTGGCGCATTTACAGACAACAGTGGGCACGATCTCCACGGACATTACGCTGATCAGGGCTGATTTCCACAAGATGACGGAAAAGGTCAACGCCATGGAAGTGGTAACGAAGTCCTTGGTGGAAGACGTCTCCGAACTCCAACTGGCGGTCGAGAAGCTAACTACGGACAATAAGGTGCTGCGTGAGAAACTTGACGACCAAGAAGGACGCTCCAGGCGGAACAACATCCGCACACTCGGCGTGCCGGAGACGGAGGGGACGAGAGCCATGGATATGTACGTGGAGGGCCTAATCACCACTGAACTGCGACCCAAGGGACTGTCCACCTTCTTTTCGGTTGAGAGAGCGCACCGTGTACCGGGGGGCCAACCGAAACCTGGAGCACCTCCGAGACCCATCGTTGCCCGGCTGTTCAATTTCAGGGACAGGGACGTCACTCTGCAGGCAGCCCGAACGTCCCCTCCGATAAAGATCCAGAACTCTACGGTGGCGTTCTTCCCTGATTACACGGCGGAGGTGGCCCGCAGGCGACGGACGTTCTTCGAGGTCAAGAAAGAACTCAGGGCGAGAGAGGTCCCCTACTCCATGCTCTTCCCCGCGAGACTGCGAGTGGTAGCTGAAAACAAGACCTGGTTCTTCGACACCCCGGAATCCGCGAGGGACTGGCTAGACGGCTGGAGAACGAGCGCTCGCCATCGACGGCCTCATCGGCAGCAGAAAGACCGCACGACTGACAGCCTCCCGGCTTCCCAGGCCTCGAGAGGTAGCAGAGAGAGTGAGGGATCGCCGCACAGCGAGGCTGCGGATGGAGACCACAACGCTGAACAATGATTACCGGCTTAGCAATGTTTTTGAACATACTGTACTGAGCACCTGAGACACGCTCGTGGACACTGGGCGAGGGGCCTCCGGGGAGAAGATAGAGAGGCCGCTGGCCTCGGAGACTCCTTCACCCCAACGCGCAAGTACACTGGTTGGGTTTGGGGTAAAGCACTCTGCTAAGTTGGGGAGGCGGGCAGGTTCATGTCCGTATAGCAGGGAAGCAGGGAGGGGGGTAGTTGGGAGAGGGGGTGTGTTTATGTATGTAACCGGTTTGTTACTACGGGTTCTTGGTTTGGCTCGGCACTATGTGTCACTCTACGACGAGCACACTACACGATACGCATTGACCCGTTGGGTTGCTCACACTGATGACCTTGTTGTTGCCCCATGGTTGCGACGGGACGTGCACCCGACAGTACTAATGGGACGCAATCACACCCCACTGCCATGGCCGGACTAGATGACTCCGTTCTGACGGCCCCACTACACATTATGTCGTGGAACGTCAGAGGCTTGGGCGATAAAATCAAACGAGGCCTGGTTCTTCAGGGAATTAGGAGAGTGGCTCCTGCCCTGGTCTTGTTACAGGAAACACACATGATGGGCGCTAACACACGGGCCATGGATAGGCGGGGATACCACATGGTTGCACATGCAGAATTCACTCCGGGGTCACGTGGGACGGGCATACTAATGCACAAATCCTCGCGATACATCATCACATCCACGAAGTCGGATGATCAGGGCCGCTTCGCAGCGGTGTCCGGCCAGTGGGAGGGCAGAGCTCTGTCCGTGGTATCGGTTTGCATCCCTCCAGCGCTACACACTGTGGCACTGCCCGACCTTGGCAAGTTCCTCTTAGAACTCCCGGTAGGGGATTTGATTATTGGGGGGGATTTCAATGCGGCACTTCACGACACACTTGATAGACTCCCCGGGCGCTCGCACTCACCTGGCACCAATAAACTTAGCGGGTTTCTGGACGCACAGGGCCTAGTGGATGTATGGCGCACACTGCACCCGGATCAACTACAATATATACGTACTACTCTGCAACTCACAACAGTCTGTCCAGGATCGATTATTTCCTCACATTGGGGACCGGTTGCCTCACCATCGAAGACACACAAATAAAGCCGAGGGGTGTCTCCGATCACTCACCTATTACCCTGACACTGTCCAACCATGTAGCCGCCCGCAGGAGGCTATACCCGATTTATCCTGGCTACCTCAAAGTCCCGGCCATTCGTAAAGATCTGCAGAACACTACCAAACACTACTTTGTAGAGAATCAAGCTTCAGCGAGCTCGCCCTCAATACTCTGGGAGGCTTACAAGGCGGTTTTTAGGGGGCAGGCGATAGCAGCGATCTCACATTACAAGAAACGGCAGGGAGAGGTGACGTCTGAGTTGGAAAGGCAGCTCGACGTAGCTAACATAGCTCATATGGCAGACCCCTCCTGTGCTAACCTCCATTCTCTACAGCTGCGTCAAAGACTTCTCACAGACCACATGCGACGCCTGACTAAGGCGGACATTGCAGCCACTAAACACAGGGTGTATGATATCTGGGACAAAGCCAGTAAACTCCTAGCCTGGCTGGATAAAAAACAGGGAGGCAACAGGAACATACTACAACTTAAAGACTCACTTGGGAGGGTACACACTCGACCAGGGGACATTGTGAATGTCCTAGCCGACCACTTCAGTGCGGTATATACACCAACGGTGACTGTCACGGAGGACGAGGCCCGAGTTGCCCTGAGCCGCGTGGCAATACCCAAATTGACTGACGATGCGATGAGGGACTTGGATTCTGATATCACTGCGGACGAAATTCAGTTGGCAATTGGCGCTCTCCATCCGGGGAGGGCTCTGGGCCCCAACGGGATACCCATCGAGTGGTTCAAAACAATGTCTGAGTCCTTGAGTCCGCCCCTCTTACGGATGTACGCGGATAGTAGAGAGAGTGGCACGTTACCACCAGACCAACGGATGGCGACTATTGTAGCCATACCGAAGCCGGGTAAACCGCCTGACGAATGCACGTCCTATAGGCCTATCTCACTACTGAACCCCGAGGCTAAAATTCTGGCGAAACTGCTGGCGACCCGACTCATGCCCCATCTAGGCCAGTTAATCCATCCGGATCAATCTGGATTCATGCCACGCAGAAGTACGGCCCTGAACCTACGTAGAGTGCAGGGAGTCATGGCTAGAATTCCGCTGCTGACGGAACCGGCGGCCATCCTATCGTTGGATGCCAAGATGGCATTCGATATGGTGGAATGGAACTACCTCTTCGCGGTCCTCTCCTCTATGGGGTTCGGCCCTCACTTTCTTGCCTGGATCCGGCTGCTGTATAAGGATCCGATTGCACGTGTAGTGGCGAATGGCCACATATCCCGAGAGGTACAACTGGGGCGGGGAACCCGGCAGGGATGCCCTCTCTCACCTGTCCTGTTCGCGTTAGTCTTAGAGCCTCTCGCGATCACTATACGGACTACGCCACTGCTGAAAGGCATTACGTGGGATTCGAGCTGGGAAGACAGGGTGTCGTTGTATGCTGACGACATGTTGATCTATCTTACTGACCTGGAAGACAGCATCCCTAACCTTCTAGCCATCTGTACCTCCCATGGCCGAGTGTCAGGCTACACCATCAACTGGTCCAAATCTGTCATCTATCCTCTCAGGGGTCCTCTCCCGACCCTACCCGATACCTGCACACTAGAGGTGGCTGTCACGTCCTTTAAATATCTAGGAATACACATTACCCGGGATGCGGCGGAGTTCTCTGTTCGTAATCTGCAGCCTCCTCTCCTCCGATTGCGAAACGATGTACAGCACTGGCAGTCGCTCCCGCTGACGCTATTGGGCAGAGCAGCTCTGTTCAAAATGATGGCACTCCCACGCTTTCTATACGTCCTCGAAAACGCTCCGTCACTCATCCCCCCCAGCTATTTTCAAAAGGTGACAGCACTGATGTCGGGTCTACTATGGGGGACTCGGCCAGCGAGAATTGCACATGTAAAACTTAATAGGAGCTGGTATGATGGTGGAATCGCGCTCCCTAATGTGCAGTTGTACTACTGGGCGGCACAACTCAAAGTTCTTAATAGGTGGCTCCACGCACCTCAGGACGACCCAGCCTTTAAGGCGGATCGGACCCAACTGGGTACCAACAATATGTTGGCGCCTTTATACCACAAGGGCATTGCGACGAAACTGTTGGGGCCCACCAAGCACACGGTGCAACTATGGTACAAGGCACAATCGAAACTCCGCTGGGCGGGGGTAATTACAAAACTGACACCATTATGGGACACTAAAGCACTGGGCCATCTGAGACGCACTAAGGGTTTCGACCAGTGGGATGCCATTGGAATTTCAACTGTGGGTGACATGTGGTCCAGGGAGGGGGTGGTCCCGTTCACTTCCCTCCAGCAACAATATGAATTAAGTGACACGGAACGATACAGATACATGCAAATCAGACATGCCCTCCTAGCAGCGATTCCACCGGGCACCACGCCTCCGGAGTCCTCCCCGCTGGAGGACCGTCTGCTCACGGACTGTGTGCTGGAGGGTGCGACCTCCCTGACCTACCGGAAATTGCTTAACCACGTGCCTGAGCCACTGGGTACACTTAAGGACAGGTGGATGGAGGACCTTGGGGATTTCGATGAATCCGAATGGAATGCAGCTCTGTCTTCCCCACGAGAAGCCGGTATCTCGGCTAGGTTCCGCCTCATACAGCTGAAGGTCCTCCACAGAATCTACTACACTCGAGTGACATTGCACAAATTGCAGAGGGCCGATGACCCGCTCTGTCTGCGAGGGTGTGGGGGGGAGGGCACACTCCTGCATACACTCTGGGGCTGTACGTACATATTGAGCTATTGGCAGCGGGTGCTCCGTACCATCGCACAAACACTGAATTCCACCATACCTCACGATCCCAGGGTGTGTCTGTTGAATGTCTGGGGTCCTACTGATTTAACACACTATGGCAAACTGTGGGTTACGGTAGGCTGCATGGTGGCAAAACGCGACATTGCACAAAATTGGGGTGCGTCTGAGCTCCCCACGCTGGCACAGTGGCTCAGGAACATGGACACGCTCATGGTAACGGAGAGGGCAGTATATAAGATGAAAGATAATCCTCGTAAGTGGAATGGAATATGGTTACCATGGAACTCATACAGAGGGGACATTTGTGATCCGTTGCCAGAGGATGATAGTGAGAGCTCTGATGATGACACTGATACGGACTAATTGAGAGGTGAGAATCCAGCTATAAGCGGGGGCACCGCTCAGGTTGCAGTGTGGTGCGGGCAACTGTAGGAGGGTGGACACACTACGGGGTGGTGGGGTGGATTGCGCACGGACTTGCCGTTTGCCACCAGCCACTTACTCCGGTATTCCATGATTGTGGATGTGCTGATAGATGTTGAGTCGTATGTTTAGTTCGTAGTTCTGTTATTTCAAAAAATACAAAATGCAAGCGGAAGTTGTATGTGATACCACATGGTTTCGGAATGTTCTTAATGCATCGAATACTATGCGTAACAAATGGTCAGTTTGGTTTTCCGTTTATTGCTGCTTTTCTCGCTGTAATGATTAATGTATCTGGCTTTTCCATTTGGAACCACTTGAATGTAATGTGACCTACTGAGGTTCATAAAGTCTTGCTTTAATAAAAAAAAAAAATAAAAAAAAAAGGGTTCCGTTGGGTAATAATACATTCCTATTAGTATAGTACACCCCAACCGCCGTGTTTCGCTTTAGATCCTGAGTTTCTCCAGACCAAGCACTATGGATTATTGCCCCTATTCCACCGCAGTTTGTGTTGCCTTTCTATATGACCCCTCCCATTGTATGTGTTCACTTTCTTCCTGCCCCCTCCCACCTTAGTTTGCATTGCCTTTCTCCCCTCCTTAAGCAATGATAACCTTTAAAAAGATGCTGCAACTACGCAAAACACCTTAAATCTAGGACAATAACCTACTGATCTGTCACATCCTATATTTTTATGTGCACGTATGTGCTGTACCACAGACAGGCCACACTGCTGTCTCGGGTGTAACATTTCCAGACCATGTTTGGCTACATGCACCTTACCAGAACTAGACTTATCATTAAATTCAAACCCCTACATGAAACCTTTCTTGCGCAGACCACATTAAACCGCTCCAAATAGGCTTCACTTTCTGGCATTATTAGACCCTTCTTGACTAAGCACTTTTTTTTGCACTTTTATATAGCATGAAGCTGACTTAAAGGTATTGGAGCACTTGACATGAGCACCAGTTATACTACACAAGTATGCATTATTTTTTATTAATTTTAGGCAAGGGGAGATAAAGTGATTTGCCCAGAGTCACAGGATGTTGAGCGTCGACGCAGAGATTTAAGCCTGGGTCCCTAGTTCTGAAGTTGGTAGCTCTGACTGATAGGCATATCCTCACTTACCAACTGGGAAATGCTGCAGGTCCGGTGTAATGGTCTCTAGCAGTGCCTTTGTTAAATTGCTTGTTTAAGTGCTGAAGCACTGAAATTGGTGTCACGCTGATAGGCAGGCGCTGATGCTCTTTTTTTTACAGATTCATGGGGCTCAGTGCAGTTTGTAGCCTGAACTGAGTGTCACCGCCGCAGCCGCCAATCAAGGACAGTCACAGCTGGTCCGAACCTTTAAAGACAGTAATGCAGTGCTCACCTACACATCTGTTTATCTATAACCCCCAACACATGGCAGGAGGGCAGGTAAAATGTTGCTTACTTCCCAAGCCATATGGCACTTGCGATGTATTGCCCGGGGGTAAGGGGGCAGGCTGCTGCAGTATTGGGGCAGGTGATAGGCAGAAATTTCAAAACACTGTGGGGTTGCATGTGGAGCAGATGAGGTACCTCTATCATTTGAGCAGGCACAGCAAGGAACAAGCATTGGCATAGCCAATAGGTCTCGCCTTTGGGACCTTATAAGTATTTAATCATGCAGCACAATATCCTTGGTGCAACATCAACTGTTGCATAGCTAAGCACTTATAAAGTCCCAAAGGCGAGACCTATTGGCTATGCCAATGCTTGTTTTCATAGGCAGCTTGAGAGCCAATAATTAGGGTGTACACTATAGTGTTGTCCAGTGGCAGTCGGTGCATATGATATTATCGTAAGCATTTAGGCACACTATCTTGGATGAATTAACTCATAGCGAGATTGGAAAGTATCACAACACATCAGTTTTACCCTCACCTTGAAGACAGATCAAAGACAGCCGTATGAGCACACTAACTGAAGCCAATTTTATATATGGCGAAAAAAGGGCAGAATCACTGCGTATTAATCCTAACATCCAAGTGAGAAATATTTTGTATGCAGTACTTATAGAGTACAGTAGTTCCAGTAAAATACCAGCATAGCGTCCGGTTCAGTGGAAAAAAACGAACGCCATAAATACAATGGCTTTTTAAAAGTCACATTTGCCCTGCTTGATTTCCCTGGAAACGAAATCTGCATTTTGCTCTCTCACATTTCAGTTGGCATGAATGAGGGGTGAACTGGCCCCTAAGACAGGGACAAAAGTCCTTGGGTGTGGGGAGGTATTGTGGTGCCCTTGACAAGATGGCCTGTGGGATGAAATTAAATTAAATTAAATGAAAATAAGTTTTGTAAAGTAGTCGAATGCCCGAGGGCATCTTAGTGCTTTTCCAAAGCAGAAGTGCCCAGAATGTCATCTACCCAAAGAATGGAGAAGCTTGGGCCAAATTATCAAGAAAGGGCGATACATTATTGCAGCTTTTATCGGCAGGAAACTGCAGCTAAAGCGGCGATAATGGGCTTGATAATAGGTTACCAGAACCTGGGCTTCTATGGGACTTCACAAGGGCATATTATCAAGCCCATTATCGCCGCTTTAGCGGCAGTTTCCTGCCGATAAAAGCGGCAATAATGTATCGCCCGTTCTTGATAATACGGCCCCTGGTTTTTAATCTCTTTCGTGATAGTGGCGATGTTGCACGCTTCTCAACATGGCGGATCACATTTCCTAGACGTGGAGAAGTGTTGGAGCATATCTTAAAACCAGGTCTGTAAGCTTGGTTCCAATGTGTTGTTTTATAAACAAGAATCTTTTATTTCAGTTCTGCACTCCTGCACATACACTCTCAGGTTCCTTTAGACTTGGTGGCTGGCTCAGTCTCCTGTTAATACTCTATTTCCATATAGGCTCGCTTTTTACGAGCAGTTCCTTTTAGGGGTGTCTTGCCTTTTGAATTTGCTTTCCAGGATGCCTTTGCAGTCTCCCTCCCCTCTTCTTCCTCTTCACTTAATGACTAGATTTCATCCTGTTGGCTTCCAACTTGTCCATGTCCTCCAAGTCACTCAAATCACTTTCTTCCACTTCATTGTCCTCCACGAGCTCCCTCTTAACGACATCCTTCTCCTCTTCCTCCTCTGCTTCCAAAACCTCTGACTCGCTCTCTGCCTCCTGATGCTCCAAGGCTTTGTCAAAAGCATGAATGGGGAAATGTTAGTTATCACCATACATGCCTTGTTTCAGACACTCTAGCAGTTCCTTTTCAATTGCATTTCCACTTGAGCTGCCACCAACCCCTTTTCCTCTTTTCTCTACTCTGCACCTTTCTGCTTAAAAGAACAAGTTTTCTTTGTCATTTGAGGGAAAGTTTACAGATGCGGATTAGATAGTGGGTGATCTTCGTGTAGCATTGTTTGCACTTGTGCCAAATGAAGCACAGCCAGTCTATGAGATTTTCGTCTATCTGTTTCAGGGCTTTTCCATAGTTCTTGTTGAGTCGAGCCCACTCCCACATGCGTCCCGTTAAAGCTATTCTTTCAATTACTTTCATGTACAAGTAGCACAGACCGCTTCCTTTTTTATTGTAGCATACTGACTGTTGGTCAAGGGACAAAAGGAACGGTTACACTGACCAGTCAAGTTATATTCATAGCGGCCAATGATCTGTGTCTTTGCCTTTATTTTGATTGAAAAGAACTGCTTGTTACCAACAATGTCCCAAATTACATCGCTGTGCTGCACGTCAGCCGTAGTGGCTTGCTGTCCCTAAAACCTTCAATGTGAGATTCCATGGGGCTAAGGACATGATTAACTTCAAAGAGGCCTACCCTTTCACAAGCAAATGTACCTACCACCTAGGCCTGCACCCTTCTTTTGTCCTCCAGCCAGATGGTCTCATCACAGTGGGCCTCTTGTTGACATCACAGTGTCAGACCCTACTGGGGTGTCAAGACCTGCGTTTTTCATATGACATTGGGGCATACTTCAAAGGAAGGAAACAGATTGCCAAAACTATTTGTGTGTATCGACTGGTTGCTAGAATGTCAGCTTTGTCCCACCGGCCTCTGTCTCTGAGTGTGTTGGGGGTTTAGGGACTGGCTAAAACTAGATGTCAGTGTTAGATGTGAGAGGACACATGGATTAACAAAGTGCACTCTCCATACCTCCCACGGCCCTAAGAGCTCATGTTCAGTGCGGGTGAAGACTTCAGCCATCTTGGAAATGCCCACAGTGGGTAGGCTTAGCCCCAGGAACCTTTAGGACATCCCCAGAGGTCTATCCCACCCATTAGCTCATGCCAGGCTTAAATGTGGCATCTCAAGGCATACACTTCAGAACTCTCCTAGGCCTTTGGAGGATCAGACGAGTAATACATCTGCTGTCTGGGACCTCAGAAGAGGCCTAAAGGACTGGACCTGCTCTCCCTCTTGTACATAGGACACATAAAATTACTCCGAGGGTCATAAGGCATACATTCTGTTTAGGCTTTATCCACACAATAAGCTAAAAGAGATATTGTCCTGAAACAGCCCAGCTGATCAGTGGCAGCTGGACCTATAATGGACCCTCCTGTTGGCCTCTGCCTACCACCCTGTGTGTCTCTAAGTTTCTCCCCTGAAGTCAAGGAGGGTTCTAGACGTGTACTCCTGTGTTAATTTGAGACTTAAAGGATTAAAAGCAGAAAGTAAAATCTTTGATCAGGATGAACCTGGTTAGTGTATCTAACCTAAGCTCCATCGGGGTCAGCATCAAATTGTTACTAGTTCCTGTTCTACCACGACAGTTGACTAGCAATGGCACTTTGTGCTTCTCGACACGATTTCTTCATAAACCCTTAATGAATAATATCTCATGTTCCTCTTATTGGATGTTTGTCCTTTTGGTGTCACTGGGATCATTATAGTTTTCTCTATTTTTCTAACCTGTTTTAGGATTTTTATTGTTTTGCATTTTGACTTCATTTACTGTTTTGGTACTGTATAAGCACTTAACACATTGCCTCCATATTAAGCCTGTCTGCCTTGTGCCACAGCTACCAAGGTGGTGAGCTCAGGTTAATTTGGTGAATTTAAGTGTTCACCCTGACAAAGATTTTGAGTATTGCTTGAAGATGGTACTTACTCCCCTCAACTAATAACCCAATTTCTTAATTCTTACATAGGGTCTTGTTGAAGCAGCCCCACTGCCAGGTTCTGAGACTGCATTCTTGCATCCACACAAGACAGCATATCTTCTGCTACATTTATAGATGAGGGCTTCAATATCATCTCATATTTCCTTGCATAAGACAGACTTATTGGTCCTCCTGGGGAATGCAGCGAATGAGAATCATCCATTTTGGGTTTTGTGGATTAAGTCACTACTGCCATTCTCCCGAAAGTCCAGAAAGGTATTCAATTCATAGGATAGGATAATATTTATAAAGCACACTTATGCCCAAGGGTGTTAAGGTGCTAAGTGAACGGGGAGGAGAGAGAGCACCAACATCCAGCTAGAAGGCAAATAACCAGGTCTTCAAACGTTCCCTGAAGACCGGAAGAAAGTCTGCCTTGGAAATGGCAGGGGGCAAGGAGTTCCAAAGTTTGGCGGCTGCCACAGAGAAGGAGCGGCCGCCCGATTTGGACCTGCGAAATCTGGGAGAAAACAGATTTTTTAGGGAGGAGGATCTCAAGTTCCTCCCTGGAGTGTACCACTGAAACGTGTTTAAGTATGACAAACCTTTGCTATGCATAGCATTGTACACCAAATTCAGAATCTTGAAGGAAATGCGCCTCTTGACGGGAAGCCAATGCAAGGCTCGAATTCCTTCCCTGGCTGACTGATACTTCGGGATGTTAAGAATCAGCCTTGCCACAGCATTCTGTACCACCTGCAGCTTGTTCAAGGATCCTGTGTTGATGTTAAGGTACAGAGCGTTGCAGTAGTCCAGCCGGGAGGTAACTAGTGCGATGATAGTGGGCAGGTGTAGTTCCAATGGAATATAAGGCAGTACTTTCTCAAGATTTTTGGTCAAAATCTGCTTATTGAATTGTATTCACGGGTTACAAACAATTTTCAAAAACCTTATTACGTCCATTCATTTGTCACGGGAGCAAAATCCATGCAGTGGTTAGCTATGCTATTGGTATAGTTTTGTAACAAGTGACTGATTTCCCCCATGAACAACTCTGAGAAGCCAAATTCAACAAAATTTGAACAATTGCATATATAGTGAAGCAAACCAATAGTGAATAAGTAAGAAGAAAGGAAGAAAAAAAAAGTATAAAACCCCAACCAAACCCAGGTAGACACCTAAGCCTATAGTCTGATGTTTGGACAACGGAGGTCGCAGAGACCGTCTCCAGCGTCCTGCGCAAGGGAGATCACATGTGAGGGGGGAAACCCGAAAACCCCACCCCTGTGGAGGGGAACCCCTTATTAAATCAGGAAGAGGTGTAGTGCCCGCAACCTAGAGGGAGTCCCTCCGAGAGATAGCTGACTAGCGGTGTCCAAATATAGTCAAAGCCCTTGCGAGAGTCATCAATGATGTCAGAACAATCATTCCAGGGCTAAAGCGCGCCATAAGCGGGCATGCCATTGTGTAAGGGAGGGAGCTTCCGGCTTCTACAAGGCTGCCGGTTAAGCCATCTTTGCCGCACCCAGACATAACCACATGATGGAACCTTCTCAGTGGGTCTGATATTAGAGCATTGGGTTGCGAACCCCCAAGAGAATGTGTTCCATGGAGTCACCAATTGGGTACCCTAATATTACCTTGATCTGGGAAAGTATTTCCTTCCTGTATGGCTGTTTAGCGAGGCAATCCCACCATATGTGCTTAAAATCCCCCAGAAGACAACAACCCCTCCAGCAGCGATCTGTCTTATTGGGGAAGATGAAGTGTAGTTTCTGTGGGTAGAGATACCTGTCGTATAATGTTTTATAGTGGGCTTCCCTCAGGAGCATAGAAGGTTCGCTATGTCTTTATATAAACATTACCATTGCTTATCTGATGGCGCAGGTAGCAGAATACCCTCTCAGAAAGCTCTATGATGTAGTGAGTTCTGAGGACCCAATGAGAGCAGAAGTGTATAGAGAAAGGAGATATACCCCCTCCCCGTGTTGCCAGATTGGACACATTTTTCCAGTGGGATTAGTTCTCTAGTAACTGCGTCGTGGCTCAAGGACTCGATTTTCGGCAGTCAGACATCCCCCCGGAAGGCACACTTGCTGCTCCCTTTCCTGGAGCTGGTGTGGTCCACACCGCTGTGGAGGCCTTAATCAGACCAGAGATCGCCGCGGCCGTCATCACCGCCCAGCCCGTGTGCGAGCAGGTCTCTCGCGTTGGTCGATTCTTCCAGGAGGGGGTACCCCAACCAGAGGGCAAGTGTTCAGCATGCTCGGGGGCCACCCAGCCGCTGATGCCCCTCGTAATGCGCAGGAGTCCGGGCGTTTCAGTGGAGACGAGACCCGCCTGCCATCTTGTGTAGGTGGCCGTGGTCCCAATCCTCCTACAGCCGGCAGCCGCCTCAGCTTCCAAATCTCCGCCAAGGCTGTCCAGGTGTGATCGCGATCATTTGGGGGTGCAGTACTCATTCTCGGGAGGTCTCCTGCCCGGGACTGGACCCCGCTTAGGACTCTGCCACGGGGCTCTTCCACAGAGCCGATCGAAGTTACGACTTCAGGGCCATGATGTTTGGCCATGCCCCCTTCCTCAAGATTTTAAAGATTTTTATTAATTCCTCTCTCACCTAGCCATGTATTTACTGCAGCTAGATGTTCGACTAGGAATAGCTGCAGGAAACAACTTTGTGGACAGCTTAAACCATGCACTAAGAGCACTTTCAACTGCTTATACTGATGATCGTATATCTATTTGCCCTTATAAATGAAAAATAAAATAATATTTTTTATTAAATATTTGTATGATTCACCGCATCAAACAAACAGGAGGAGGCATCGCCATCGTCCATAAGAATTCCATCCGCATCTCAACCAGTTCAGACGCCAACCTCGCTAGCGCCGAACACCTTCACTTCCAGATCCACACCGACCCCAAGACCACACTCAGAGGCACCCTCCTCTACAGACCACCAGGACCCCGTGCACAATTCAGTGAAGACATCACTGACTTTATCACCCCACATGCCCTACCCTCCGAGGACTACATACTACTGGGAGACCTCAATTTTCACCTGGAAAAGAGCAACGACAACAACACCATCGCCCTTCTGGAAAATTTGGCCAACCTCGGACTCAAACAACTTGTTAACACCCCCACTCACTACGCAGGCCACACACTCGACCCAATCTTCACCTCCAGCAAACACATCTCCTTCAGTCACACCACAGCTCTCCATTGGACCGACCACAGCTGTGTTCACTTTGTCTACAAAAAGATCACAACCCACAACCTTCCTCAACACACTTTGCAAAGAAACTGGAACAAAATCACCATCGACCAGATCTCCTCATCGCTTCTTCAAAATCCCCCGACCCACTCTTCAAACGCCAACCAGGCAGCCACTAACCTCACTCAATGGATAACGAACAGCGCCGACAACCTAGCACCCTTGAAAAAATGTCAAATCAAACGAGGCAGCAAAAACGCTCCCTGGTTCAACGAGGATCTTAAGACATCCAAGAAACTCTGTCGCTCCCTTGTGAAGGCCTGGAAACAAGACCCAAACACCATCACCAAGGACGCCCTCAAAAACGCCACCCGCACACACCACCAACTGATCCGGACCGCCAAGAAAGCTGCACTTAAAAACCGTCTAGACAACAACGCCCACAACAGCAAGGAATTATTCAACATCGTCAAAGAATTTACCAACCCCTCAGCCAACTTCAACGACATCACTCCCTCTCAAACCCTCTGCGACTCCCTTGCCTCGTTCTTCCACAACAAAATCGCAGACATACACAACAGCTTCGACAACGAACACGGAGAGCAACCCACCCAACATTCTGCTGTACCCTCACCCCCCTTGAACATCCTTACTGATTGGAACACAATCTCCACTGAAGACACCATCCGCCTGATGAACTCCATCCACTCAGGATCCCCCACAGACCCATGCCCTCACCATATCTTCAACAAAGCCAATTCCATCATAGCACCACACCTCCGAGACGTCATCAACTGCTCCCTCAACTCTGCCACCTTCCCGGAAAGTTGGAAACACGCCGAACTCAGCGCCCTTCTGAAAAAACCCACAGCTGACCCCACCGAACTCAAAAACTACCGCCCCATCTCGCTCCTACCATTCCCGGCCAAAGTCATCGAGAAAGCCGTCAACAGCCAGCTCGCCGCCTTCCTCGAAACCAACAAATCCCTCGACTCCTCACAATCCGGCTTCCGAGCAAAACACAGCACTGAGACCGCACTCATCGCAGCAACAGATGACATCCGAACACTACTGGACAATGGAGACACCGTCGCCCTCATTCTCCTTGACCTCTCCGCAGCCTTCGACACAGTCTGTCATAGCACCCTGTTACAACGCCTCAGAAACATCGGAATCCAAGGAAAAGCACTGGATTGGATCACCTCGTTCCTTACCAGAAGAACTCAGAGAGTCCGCCTTCAACCATTCAAGTCAGAAGCCACTGAAGTCATCTGCGGTGTGCCTCAAGGGTCTTCACTCAGCCCCACTCTCTTCAACGTATACATGAGCCCCCTCGCGGCCATCGCACGCCAACACAACCTCAACATCATCTCCTACGCTGATGACACCCAACTGATCCTCTCACTCACCAAAGACCCGAACACCACCAAAACCAACCTACATGAAGGAATGAAAGAAGTAGCCGAGTGGATGAAACACAGCCGTCTGAAACTGAACTCAGACAAAACAGAAGTCCTCATCTTAGGCACCTCCCCTTCCGCCTGGGATCACTCTTGGTGGCCAAAGGCCCTTGGAAAAGCACCCACCCCGACGGACCATGCACGGAACCTGGGCATCATCCTGGACTCCGCACTCTCGATGAACAGACAAGTCAACGCCGTTTCATCATCGTGCTTCAACATTCTTCGCATGCTCAAAAAAACATTTCGCTGGATCCCCACCGAAACTAGAAAAACTGTCACCCAAGCACTAGTCACGAGCCACCTGGATTACGGTAACACCCTATACGCCTGTACCACCGCAAAACTTCAGAAAAAACTCCAACGCATCCAGAACGCTTCAGCCAGACTCATACTAAACATCCCGCGCAAAGACCACATTTCTAGTCACCTGAAAGACCTCCAATGGCTCCCCGTCAATAAGAGAATAACATTCCGACTCTTAACCCACGCACACAAAGCACTTTACGAACTCGGACCCGAATGCCTCAACAAACGACTTTCTTTCTACACCCCCTCCCGCCAGCTACGCTCCACCAACCAAGCCCTTGCTGCCGTACCCCGCATCAACAAAACCACCATGGGAGGCAGATCCTTCTCCTACCTAGCAGCTAAAACCTGGAACTCACTCCCCATTCACCTTTGCCTCACTCAGAACCACCTAGCATTCAGAAAGCAACTTAAAACTTGGATATTCGACAAGTAATTCCCCACCCTTCCTCAAGCGCCTTGAGACCCTCTGGGTATGTAGCGCGCTATATAAATTATGTGACTTGACTTGACTTGACTTGTCTGACTTTCTAAATCAGTTAGTTATTCAATAATGGAGAAGTGTGGCTCACCGGTTAGAAGCGTCAGACCCTGAAGCAGAGGTCGGCCCGGGACCAGGGTTCAATTCCCGACGCGGCAGGGTCTTGGATAAATGTCCGTGGACTCGAGAATTCTCGCTTAGGTGCCTACGCTAACCATGGGTCCCATCCTGCAACTCTGGGCAATAGCTTGCTTAATCTCCACAACAGCCCCAGCAACGCCGGGGATGCCTGGCTTCACCTTGGGGTGCCCTCTCACAGGGAAAGCCAGGACGGGTTCCCCAGCGGTATACAGCGCCAGGACGCCACGTAACGAGGTAACAGTGCGCTTTACAAGTATACATACATTACATTACATACATTACAATAATGATTTTGATCATTGATGGGGACACCTAGCAAGATAAATATTTTCGAGTTAGAGATTTCTTTTTACAGCCCCAACTAATCTCCCAAAATGACATTCATCCATCCTCCCCAACATCATTTAAGTGCCAAAACTGTTTGCATAAAAATTGTTTTCTCAACGTTAGGCTCTTTTTAACACAGGGCGCTCTTTGGAGCTCAGTCTCCCTAGTGTAACTGTTCATTGCTAAACTGAAAACTATAGGAAATATTTAGAAATATCGGTCCCAACATGCTATGAAATAGATCTAGAAATGGCTGCAACAGAGATGCAGTTGAGCACATACCTACCAAGCATGTCTTCAGACAGGTACAATCAACAAACGAATATTAACTCACTGGTTTGGTGCCCAAACATGGTAGGGGAGGGATACAGACTTGGGGGCAGATGTATCAAAATACCTATTTGCGATTCTCAAATAGCGATTTTTTGAGAATCGTTATTTGAGAATTGCATAATGGTATGTATAGAAAAAATCACAATTTTTTAGCAATTTCTTAAAATTCCTTAATTGCCATTAGCAAATTGCTAATCACAATTAAGGAATAATTTCCCATTCATTTCTATGGGCCAGGAGGCCCATAGGAATGAATGTGTAGTTATTCTCAATTTTCGATTTGCAATTTGAGAATCGCAAATTGAGAATAATTTCAAGGGTGCAAGGGTGTCATAAGGACACCCTGATGCACACCTGAAATTTACATGTGTGCGCATATGGCGCACATACGTGCTCTAAGGGCATGTATGTGCACCACATGGCACCTTCAGAAATGCCAAAAATTGCATTTGTGAAAGAAATCGCAATAATTGAATGTTTGATGCATAGCATTTAAGGAATCACAATGGGAGATTCCTTAAATGCTTACGCAAAATTAAGGAATCGCAAATTTTTCGATTCCTTAATTTTGCTATGCAATTTCCTTCATACATACCGTTTAGCGAATTTTTTGTCGCAAACGCTGCTTTTTTGCGAATCACAGCGTTTGAGACTAAAAATTGCTTTGATACATCTGCCCCTTTGTTCCTTCCTTAGTTGAGAAACAATTCAACATGTTGGAAAATAGTATAGCAAGTGACCTGCGTGCAGCAATTGGTCACCAGCTCCCACGTGTTGCAGCTGGACTGTGCGCCTTAAGCAGAGAGGCTGTCTGTCTGCTTAAAGTAGTGATTATACTATCAATTGCATGTCTAGCTCTTATTTAATGTTTCCGCAGAAGGACTGTAAACACATTATCCACATATGCAGGGTTCAATTATTTTAATCCCAATGAGAATACCAATTAGCTTGGTTTTGTTTCACTCAACCATGTTGGTTAATGGGCCTCAGCTGCCTCCCATTAATCCTTGAACACTGACCCTCAGTAATTGTATAATAGTGCATTTGAGATAAATTAGGTTAATTTGTGTACAACGGTTTAATTCGCTGATGGCTGATATATACAGATGGGCTTTTGACTCTGAGGTTTCACAATGGCTCCATGGGTTTTCTTTCCATTTGTGTATATAATCCAAACGTGTATTGATAGATGTATCTCCATTTTGCTGCATACTAAATCCTCCAGTATGTCTTATCTCCTGGATTTTGCTTCAGGAGATTTGGCACTGGAATATCACTACATTGTATCTCTGTCTTCAAGGGTGTAGCCACCACTGGTGCAGCAAGTGCAGTGACACTGGGGTCCTGAGCAGCCAAAGAGCCCTTTCTTTTTCTCTCACACTAGGGCCCATGGCATCCTTGATATGATGCTGTGGGCCTCATTTAAGGAAACTGTCATATCGCTGAGTGAAAACAGCGATGCAACAGTTTTCACTGCCCCCTCCTTGTGACAGGATGGATGCGCCGTATCTAATGTATGATGCTCATGTCGCATGGAATTACAAATACGTCAGTATTTCTGACATATATGAGGGCACAAAAGTTGTGCATTGCTGGGGTGTGTCTTAAAACAGACACAACTCCAGCAATGTAACTTTTCATATGGGGCAGTCCCCATGGAAAAGGGCCCCCGTCAGTCTTGCGCCTGCTGTGATAAAGGCGTAAATATTGACGCAGTAGCATCCTAGAGTGGCGCACTGAAATCTTATTGATTTCAATGCGCCACTATTAAGAGGCTTTTTGCGGGGTAACGGCCACCCTGCATGCATTATACCTGGTGCAGGTATAATGTGGCGCAGGGGTTTACAAAGTGACTCATCTACCTAGATGCATCACTTTGTAAATATTGATTTATTGATTTAAGCTTCATTTGGACAGAAATGTCATAAAAACTATAATTAAAAAAATACACTGCTATTCTTTAAAAAGAGAGTCTACAGATACGCAACATTATTGGTTTACATAGATATTAATGCATTGCAGTGATCAGTTGAGCTCTTGATACAATAATGCATATATCGTGTTCAAATTATCTAAAATAGAAGTGGAATAACTATGGTGAGTACACATTTTAGTTCAGCTTATCTAGTGCATATTTACCTTAAAAACTGAGATAAAAACAAAAAATACTTCATCATTATGGTGAAGAATTAGTATACTAAAAAATAATTTACTTTTAAAGTGCTTGTGCATAATAATTCTAGCAGCTTAAATGTTATAACCTTAAAGAACCTGCTGGCCTAGTTTCAATTAAGGCTATGACTTTCTTGAGAGCACTTTCCACCTTGTGAGCCACGCTTGTCCCAAAAATGTTGTATGTAAATTAGGCGCAACGTAGTGCATTTTTTACACCACCGGTGTGGCACAAAAAGTGATGCACCGGCAGCGCAAAAGTGTCACAAAGCCTCATAAATAAGGCCCAGTATGTCTTAAATAAAACTGTTGCAAGCATGAAACTCAAAGAGTTTATTCAAGAATGCCACTAAAATACCCTTCCTTCATAGCTGTCTTACATAGTCCTCTGGGATAATAATAACAATGATGATGATGATGATGATAATGATAATAATAATAATAATAATAATAATAATAATAATGATGATTATAATAATAATACTAATCATAATAATAACAATAATAATAATAATAATTATTATTATTATTGGTATTATTCTTCTTCTTCTTATTATTATTATTATAAAAATTGCTAATAGGTATATCCCCAAAGGTATGATAACTATTTTGCAGGTGATATCCCTTCTGTGGTTATTAGTTTCATGATCTTTTCTTCCTTCACTCTGAGACATCTTTGACAAGCAGCAAACGGTCAGATGTATTGATTTCCAAGTGATAATCAGCCGGACCAAGTATAAGTGTCAGCACATGCAAAACAATTGATACATTTCAATATATTCATCAAAACTTGCACATGAAGTGAGCACACCTACTAAATTAGGCTCAATGGAGCGGGCCATGATTGCAATGCCAACTGGAAATCTAGATTGCATTTGTCAAGCGTCAGGAATGAGGTATTTTCATGAGAATAGATTCATAAACATTACAAGGCATCAATATCACTTGAAAGGGATTTTTTTTAGTTTGAGCCTGCTAGACAGTGCATATGCTGTCTGTTGCGAGGCATGTTGTGCCTTACCACCAACATAGAGCAGCTTTGAGCCTGCCCATTGCTTACCAAAGGTTGTCACTCTCATTAGCCTTCTTCTTATTTCTGGCCCCAACTTGTCAGTCTTGTGTTTGCCCTCCTCCACCATGGAGCATTGCTTCTGTGCAATCTCTTTGATAGGCTTGCATCAATGGTTATACAGCTCGTTTTTCAGGGTCTACTTTTTAGGTCTCTCCTGTGCTAGCGAGCATGCGCTGCAAGACATTTAGAAGGGACTTTAAACTTTGTGTGCTTTTTTTTTCTTCACCCGCTATTGGCCTTTGCATGCGTCTTTCTAAGAAAGACAGCACGCAATTACCCAAAGGCGGGTTCATGTCCCGCCTTCTCTCGTCCTTGGCCTAGGGTCCACGGGAGCCAACGCGGCTTTCCTCCCTCATCATGTCTCATTAAGCACAGCGTGCACTTTCAGCCTTCCGCGGGAGCTCAGACCACTGAAGCCTCGTTTTTAAACTTTTGTGCTTTTCTTTGCTGCTCATTATTTTAAACTTTAAACTTACTTGTCCTCCCCTCAGGGACCTCTGCTTTGTCTTGTGGCCCCCGCGCAGCCGAGGTCATCGCTGCAGCGGGTCAGGCTTCCCTCGCTCGCCGCCACCAGCGAGTCGCCCCTTAGCCACGCCCACCTCCTTCAGGCCACGCCCACTTTTCAATTTAAGGAGGAGCTGATTACTAGCTCAGGATCGCCTGCCTCTCCCCTGCCTTCCGTGGGAGCTCAGACCACTGAAGCCTCGTTTTTAAACTTTTGTGCTTTTCTTTGCTGCTCATTATTTTAAACTTTAAACTTACTTGTCCTCCCCTCAGGGACCTCTGCTTTGTCCTGTGGCCCCCCGCGCAGCCGAGGTCATCGCTGCAGCGGGTCAGGCTTCCCTCGCTCGCCGCCACCAGCGAGCCGCCCCTTAGCCACGCCCACCTCCTTCAGGCCACACCCTCAACCTCACCATAAATCATGTGTCTCCCCCGTACGCGCAGCGGACGGGCGCAGCGGGCGCGCCGTTTGCGCGCCGAAGGCGCGCCTAAGGCAAGCCCGTCTGCGCCCGTCTGCGACCGACCGGGACCAGGGGCCACAGACCCTGCCCGTCCCTTGGTTTATACACCTGCTCAACTTTCCGCACTCATGGTTCCCAGTCCGCTTTCCCCTTCGCTGGTGCGACGCTTCGACACCCTTGGAATTCTTGGGCCCTGCCTTTCCGGCTCACTCCCCTCCTCTCACAGCCTCACTTCCTCCCCCCCCATCCCTCTTGTAGCATCCTCACCTTCACCTTCCCCTCCCGCCGCCTCAGCTTGCCTGCTCAACACTCGTTCAGCAGTCAAACATCAACTCGAGCTTTTCAATCTTCTAAGCTCGGACTCTCCTGATTACCTATTCCTCACCGAAACTTGGTTCTCTGCCGATTCACTCCCCGATCTCTTGGCTATCCTTCCCGACACTTACTACGCTCTCCGAGCGGATCGCCCGGCCGGTAAAGCCGGAGGCGGAGTGGCATTGATTGTTCGCTCTACCTTCAAATTCCAGCTTCTTGATCACTCTCCTATACCCAACGTGGACTACCTCGTGGCTCGGTCCCTCAACCTTACAGACCCTCTTACTTTTGTTCTTATGTACCGTCCCCCCTACCTATGCCTCAATTTCTAGCCTCCTTGCAGGAGCTTTTGGCTACCCTGGCGGTCAATAACTCATCAGTCATCCTCCTTGGAGACTTTAATTACTGGCCTGATGACCCCAGGGAAAACACCGCATCCAAAGATTTTTCTGCTACCCTTCTATCCTTAAATTTCACGTCTCACATTGCAGTCCCCACCCACGTGAAGGGCCACACCTTGGACCAAATATGGTCACTGCACCGCGAAGTCTCCCCTCCATCCATCTCTCCGTGCATCTGGTCCGATCACTCTACTATTTCCTTTAGCATTCTTTCTGCCTCTACCGCCAAACCCCCCTTACTCAAAAACGTGCTAGCCCGTAGCTGGAACCAGACCGATCTCACTCTCCTCTCGACCTCGCTGACCTCCTCAGCACCTGACCTGGCAGACCTCTCTCTCGAATCTCAAACTAATGCCATCAATACTTGGCTCTCTTCCTCTTGCGATCAGGTCGCCCCTTTTAAGAAAGTCAAAATCGTCCGTCCACATGACGCACATAGATGGTTTTCGAGTGAGCTTAAAGTTCTTAAACTTAATCTCAGGCGCTCGGAACGCCACTGGAGGCGAAATTACTGTCCTCTACTCCGTTCTAAATATGAGCTTCTGCTCAACAGTTACAAAAAGGCTATTTTGCTGGCCAAGACAAATTATTTCACGGAGAGAGTTGCTCTCTCTACAAACAAACCTCGTGAAATCTTTTCTCTTGTCCAGCAACTCGCCACCTCTGATCGCACTAGCACCAGCCTTGCCCCCACTCAATCCCTCTGTTTTGCACTTAACGATTACTTTATTGACAAGATTGTCAACATCAAAGCTAACATCCCCCTAATCTCCCAACCCTGTGCCACCCCTTCCCTTCCTCTGCCTTCTTCTTCTCTGGATCACTTCCCCCCTATTTCCATTGACTGCTCTCTCCATCTGCTTTCCAAGGTCAAGTCGGGCTCTCCGGCTGACTGTGCTCCAGCCCGGATTCTTAAAGCCCTTTTCACCAGTTGTCCTGTCCCCCCGCTCACATTGCTTAACGCATCGTTGACTCTTGGTTCTGTCCCTGTTTCTTTTAAAACCGCCATCGTTTTTCCAATCATTAAAAAACCTGGCCTGGACCCCTCCATCCCTATCAACTTCCGGCCTATCTCTCTTCTTCCCTACCTGGGGAAGATCTGGGAAAGCCACGTTACATCGTGCCTGTCCTCGTACATCGAGGAGAACTGCCTCCTGGCCCCCCATCAGGCGGGTTTTCGCCCGGGTCACTCTACGGAGTCCGTGATCATTGCTGTGTTGGACGAATTAAAGGAGAAAGTAGACGCCAACCTTCCCCAAGCCCTGGTGCTGCTCGACTTGTCGGCTGCGTTTGACACGGTCGACCATACCATCCTTCTCGACCGTGTCAGCGCAGCCGGCATTAGGGGAACACCACTTTCCTGGCTGGCGTCCTTCCTTCAAGACAGGTCACAATCCGTCCATCTTTCAGGATTCTCCTCCTCCCCCCTGTCCAGTCGTGTGTGGGGTGCCCCAAGGTTCTTCCCTTTCTCCCCTCCTTTTCAATCTCTATATCTATCCCCTTATTCTTTCTCTCCGCGAGCAGGGGGTCTCCGTGTATAACTACGCGGATGACCTCCAGCTCGTCTTTGACCTTTCCACTTCCTCGGATTCCTCCCCTTCTCTCAGCTCCACTCTAGTATTTATCTCGGAATGGATGAGCTCTAACCATCTTAAGCTCAATCCGGATAAGACAGAGCTTGTCCTCACGGGTGGTCCTTCCAATCCCTGGTCCCCGATTCACTGGCCCCTTTCCTTTGGTTCTCCCCCCTCACCGGTTTCTTCCGTCCGTACCCTAGGCATCAAGGTCAGCAATGATCTCACTATGCATGCCCAGGTTAGTTCTGTTGTTTCCTCTTGTTTTTTATCCCTCCGTCTTATCCGGAAAGTATCCCGGTATTTCTCCACGGATGCCCTCAAATCCATAGTCAATGCCCTTATCACCTCCCGCCTTGATTATGGGAACGGCCTCTATGTGGGCATACCAGTCGTCGAAAGGCGACGACTACAGGCCATTCAAAATCAGGCAGCCCGTCTCATCTTTCACCTCCCTAAATCCTCCCACATCACGCCCGTACTCAAGTCCCTACACTGGCTCCCTGTGCATTTTAGATCTCTCTTTAAATTGGCCTGCCTAACTTTTCGGGCTCACACCCATTCTGCCCCCCTCTTTATTGGCACTTTGATTGTTCCCTATACCCCGGTCCGCACCCTCCGTTCTTCATCCCTTTCCTTACTCCAAGTCCCCCATTTCCGCAAATCCAGAACCGGGGGCACCCGTTTCTCGGTTCTTGCCCCCCAGTTCTGGAACAGTTTCCCTCTTCCTATTCGCTCCATTCCTACTTACTCTTCTTTTCGTAAAGCCCTGAAAACCTTTCTTTTTGCCCAGGCCTTCCCTGACTAGCCCCGTCGGATCATTTGCAGAGCTAGGCATCAGATTTTCAGCGCCAGGAAGCCGCTTGGCCACAGTGCGCTTTAGCAAGTCCCTTTTTACATTACATTACATTACATTACATTACATTACATTCAGCTCCAGATGCGGTCGCTTTCACTTTCGCGTACCACGCTTGTTTTATTTATTTATTTACTAGAGTGCGGTAATGTCTTTCTGCACAGAACACCCCTCCCACCTCCCAAACATCAACCAGAGCGATGCCATCCACCACGTCCACCACCAACACGTCCACCACCATGTCCACCATCACCACATCCACCACCACCATGTCCACTACCACCACATCCACCACCAACACGACCACCACCACATGCACCACCACCACCACATCCACCACCACCACCCCCTCCACCACATGTCCATCACCACTATGTCCACCACTACCATGTTCACCACCACGTCCACCACCACCATGTCCACCACCACCACCAAGTCCACCACCACCACCATGTCCACCACCACCACCATGTCTACCAGGTCCACCACCACATCCTTCACCCCCACATCCACCACCACCATCACATCCACCACCACCACGTCCAACACCACGTCCTCCACCACGTCTACCACCACTGTTCACCACCACCACGTCCACCACCACCACATCAACCACCACGTCCACCACCGCCATGTTCACCACCACATCTATCACAACCACGTCCACCACCACCACGTCCAACACCACCATGTCCACCACCACCACCATATCTACCACCACCTCGTCCACCACCACCATGTCCACCACCATGTCCACCACCACGTCCACCACCACATCCACCACAACGTCCACCACCACCACATCCACCACCATCGCGTCCACTACCACATACACCACCACCACCACATCTACCACCACCATGTCCACCACCACCATGTCCACCACCACGTCCACCGCGTCCACCACCATGTCCACCACCACCAAGTCCACCACCACCACCATGTCCACCACCGCCATGTCCACCACCACATCTATCACAACCACATCCACCAACACCACGTCCAACACCACCATGTCCACCACCACCACCATGTCCACCACCACCATGTCCACCACCACCACGTCCATCACCACCATGTCCACCACCATGTCCACCACCACGTCCACCACCACATCCACCACAACGTCCACCACCACCACATCCACCAGCATCGCGTCCACTACCACATACACCACCACCACCACATCTATCACCACCATGTCCACCACCACCATGTCCACCACCACGTCCACCACATCCACCACCACGTCCACCACCACCACATCCACCACCACCACTTCCATCGCAACGTTTACCACCACCACGTTCACCAGCACCATGTCCACCACCACCACGTCAACCACCACAGCCACCACCACCATGCCCACCACCACATCCACCACCACCATGTCCACCACTTCCACCACCACCATTTAAACCACCAGCACCATGTCCACCACCACCACGTCCACCACCACTACCATGTCTACCACCATGTCCACCACGTCCACCACCACCACGTCCAGCACCACCACCACCACCACCATGTCCCCCACCATTATGTCCAGCACCACCACCACATCCACCACCACCACCACTTCCAACACCACCTCCACATCCACCACCACATCCACCACCACATCCACCACCACGTCCACCACCACCATGTCCACCACGTCCACCACCACCATGACCACCACCACATCCACCACCACTACCATGTCCACCACCACCACGTCCACCACCACCAGGTCAACCTCTAACACCATGTCCACCTAGTCCACAACATCCACCACCATTTCCACCACCACCATCATATCCACCACCACCACGTCCACCACCACCACCACCACCACCACCATGTAAACCACCATGACCACCACGTCCACCAACAGCACCACCATGCCACCACCACCACATCCACCACCACCACCACGTCCACCACCACCACCATATTCAGCACCACCACCATGTCCACCACCACCATGTCCACCCGCACCACCACCTCCACTACCACCACCATGTCCATCAACACCATGTCCACCACCATGTCCACCACCACAATGTCCACCACCACGTCCACCACCACCATGTCCACCATCACCACGTCCCCCACCACCACATCCACCACCACCACATCCACCACCACATCCACAACCACCACCACCACATCGTCCACCACCACCACACCCACCACAACCACCACCACCACATCCACCACCACCACCATGTCCACCACCACTACATCCACCACCACGTCCACCACCACCACCTGAATGTCCACCAGCACATCCACCAACATGTCCACCACCACCACCAAGTCCACCACCACCATGTCCACCACCACATCCCCCGCCACCACCACTACATCCACCACCACCATGCCCGCCACCACCACCACGTCCACCACAACCACGTCCACCACCACGTCCACCACCACTTCCACCACCACTAGCACATCCACCACCACCAGCACATCCCCCACCATGTGCACCACCACCTCATCCACCACCACGATGTCCACCACCACATCCACCACCACATCCACCACCACCACGTTCACCAGCACCACCATGTCCACCACTACCTCATTCACCACCACCACGTCCACCACCATCACGTCCACCACCACCACCACCTCCAACACCACATCCACCATCACCAACACCTCCACCACCATATCCACCACCACCACATCCACCACCACGTCCACCACCACCACCAGATCCACCACCACGTTCAACACCACCACCATGTCCACCACCACGTCCAACACCACCACCACATGCACCATCACCACCACCTCCACCACCACATCCACCACTACATCCACCACCACCACGTCCATCACCACGTTCACCACCACCACTACACCCACCACCAAGACCACCACCACCACATCCACCACCACCACGTCCACCAGCACCACCACGTCCACCACGTCCACCACCACCCGTGATGGGTAAAGTGTCACTGGAGAGCAGGAGTAGTAGGAGTGTCAACCACAGGTGTACATGGGTCATTTAAGAATGCATTGGGTGCGAGAAGATGGAAATAGGAGCTAGAAGTATTACACCAGACCCAAGATACATTTTGAAGTGGTGCAATGTCACAGGGGCTCCTGTAAAAGCATGGACAGCATCTCTACCTCACAGTGGCATACCTGCACAAACCACTCACTCAGAACAAGCATTGGCATAGCCAATAGGACTCACATTTGGGACCTTATAAGTGTTTAGCCATGCCACACTTGATGTTGTTGCACCAAGGATATTGTGCTGGATAACTAAACACTTATAAGGTCCCAGAGGTGAGACCTATTGGCTCTGCCAATGCTTGTTTTTTTGTATGAAGCACTCCGTTAGAGTGCATGTGGTTTTGAGCCATCTCCCTTGTGCATGTCTCTTCATCCTGCAGACCGTGTTGCTCTCTGTTGCCCAATTACTTCCCCTGTCCCCACCCTCTTGAGCTCGCTATTGCTTTTCCCAACCGCTGTGTTGCTTTCACTTCCACCCCCACTGTTATTTTTGCATTCCCCAATCCTCCATATTGCTATTGCTTTCCCTTCAGCCAACCCTGTGTTGCTTTGCCATTCGTCCCAAGTACCCTGTGTTGCTCTGCTGTTCCCCAACTTCCCAAGTTGCGTCAGTTCCCCATGCACATGCTTTTAAAAAGACTAATTTGCTATATTTGGTTTTTTTTAGTTACCGATCCTACTTGAATCAATAACTAAAAAAAAAGGTTCTGCATCATTTTGTATCCGCATGCATGCAAGGTGCATGCAACTACAAAATAATATGACTGGCCCCATGTCAAAAGGTTTTGTTTTTTAAGTTTTGCCACATTACACAGAATGACAGATGTTCTGCAGCATTTCCAAGAACCACCCAAAGGTGAGACCTAATGGCTTTACTAATGCTTGTTTTTAATTGGTGGGCAACACAACATCAGGGTTTAGTAGGTGATGTCCACACTTTAGGACTGTGTTTACAATGTCTGTACAATGATTAGACCTCAAAAATGTGTATAGGTTAGGTATACACCTAAAAAGGTGTGAATAGGTTATTTACCAACTTACAATTAGAGTCCTTTTTGCTGAGGTACGCCCACTTTGCATGTCATTAGCGATGTATATCGCTGACATGCAAAGTGAGATAAAAAACGGCTACTAACTCTAGGATACACGTGTCCTTGATAATAGAGCGTTATTTAAATCGGCCGAAAACGGCTGCTAAAGCAGAGATATTGGGCTTGATAATATGCCCCTAGGCTTTTATTATATATGCATTTACGTCTGGGGACAGTTTTAGAGCCAAAAGAGGAAACAGATGTAAACCAGCCTCACAGCATAACAAGAATTTTAAGCTGATTCCACAAATTCAATTTATATTTCACCCCCCTTAAGTGTGAAGGTCGGAACTTCACACTATGCCAAGAGGTTCTTCCACCTGCCCTTTCCTTTCAGTCTCCTGCAACTACTACTAATGATTCCATAACCTCAAAGCCCTATCTGGAAAGTATTTTGAAAAAAATGTATCCTTGTGGAAGACTGGGACTGTAAAGGAGGATTTGATTGCTAAATGCTGCTCTTTCACAAACAGTGGAGTTTTCTGAAAACAGGTTGGAAATAGTCTGATATTTTTGTTCCTGTCAGCATTTTACAAGGCGATTTAAGTAAAGTGGGCAAGTATGAAAAAATTCACACTTTTCACCTAAAAGTGTAATTTCACAAAATGTTTATGGAGTTTCATTAGATTTCATCATAATATGGGATTTTGCACACCCCTACAACAGTCCAAAGTAACTATTGCAAAGGAAGGATAAGTGCTACTTTCCGAAGACAGTTGTTAACACGTTTTTCAGAATATATGACATTATATACATTGACAGAACAAGTAATTTTCACTTTTTTATAGCACATGCCCAGAGTAGTACAGAGCATGAAGTCACAAGTGCAAACACAGACCATGCATTCTTTCATCAAGACTAATACCACCAGAGACTCCAACTTTCACAAAGTCCAATTGACGTACAGGCACATATTCCCACACAAGAATCAAACCACAGCAATGAAACCAACAAGATCAAGAGGCACAAGGTGATGTGCATCAGTTTAGCACATGATGATGCGTATCCAAGGTCACAGACAGATGCTTATCAAACAGCACAGGTAATGTACAGCAGTGGAACACAGGTCAGGTGCTCCAGAGGAACACAGACCGATTGGGACCAGGAGAGCACTAATGATGTACTTCAGGTTGTTGTATAGCGTTTTAGGACCCTAGTGTAATTTTCCCGATTCATGCCCTTATATAGGTATAAAATACCGTATCCTAGTAAAGGCATAGAAATCAGAACCATATTGAGACATAGCTCAAGTAGTCCTAATACGGCTTGGCTACTTCCACTATTTCCGAAAATCTACAATGATTTCTTGGAAAAACCCACCTTCAGCAGTCAGGGACTTCCCCCTGCATGAATATTAATTTATCCAAGAATTCATGGAGTTTTCAGAGAATTAAGTGTCTGATGACGTTATTATGTCAAACTTGGCACCTTCAAGGTATAAATATGCCCACACTTGTCCAAACAAACACACGGTGGTTTGGAGCAGTTCGACTATCTACTTGCCCGACGCGCCCTGCTGCAGCAAGTGCCGAAGGAAACCGCCCTTCCAGCTGACGCACTGAGAGACGCTGTACTTTCTCCTGCCGAGAAATCCAGCTCCAGTGTTTCCAGGCTATCCTTGCGGGTTGCTGGGAAATCGAGTCCTGAGAGAGAGATACCAGACCTCCTACATTCTAAAAACCAAGGTACGGAGCTGATTAGACCCTAAGAGAATTCTTGGATTAGATTCTCGGCAAAGAATACTAAAACTAGGCTACACCTTACTTACTTCTTCCCTTGTATTAGACCTAGGTTAGGTACACCGGGGTAGGCGTATTTTAGAAGCACCAGTTGAGTACTTTTAGTCATTATTTATCACTGTATGTATTTTATGCATTTTAGGTATTTTATGGCTTAGAAACCATATCATGCTTTTACAGTATTATTTTATAATACTCTTCATTTTGTACGCGTTGTACTTTACAGCAAGTATTACGATTGCAGCAGTTAATTTCTTATGCTTGAGAAAGAAGACTGTTCAATAAATACCCTTTTTTTCAAAACGCCCGTCTCTCTATTTCTCTGCACCTCAGGTGAAACGAAGCATGCACAATTGACTGAGTGAAATAACTATCTATTGTTTCCGCGACTCTAGAGATATATTTCTTATTCTTGGGGAACAAAGTTGTCATGTTTTAAGTGGTTGTTAGAAACTAATCCCTTCTTGTTCATTCGGGAAAATTTCTAGTGACCTCTGAGCTAGCTGGCACACACACAATTAAGTTTAGTATATTCGGTGGAGACCTAGTCGACTTCAGTCCTACGTCTAAAACTACCGGATACACTATTCCAATGCGCAGAGCCTATTAGGAATATAGGAACTACACTACAAGGTGAACACCAAGGGATGTGCCTTAGTGAAGCAATGGCTGATGTTTCTCAGGGAAGCACTGAGTTAGTGATGAGCCTCATGAAATCACTGGCAATCAGGGCCGGACTGGGAACCTCCAAACAGCCCTGGCTAAAATGATAAATTCATCCCCTATGTGCAGACGTGCTAATGCGTGTTAGATCCAGAGCAACTCTTTCAAGTTACCCTTGAGATAGCCTAACGTGCACCACTCACTCCTTGAGGCTGAAACCTGCCTCCAAGTGGCAAAACCGGCCTCCTGGGGCTCCAGCCTCCCCAGGGATTGCCCGTTTGCCCGACGGGCTATACTGGTGCTGCACCTCAGGGGAGCACTGAGTGATGTGCCTCACAGACAGGGCTGGACTAGGAAATTAACGCAGCACTGGCAAAAATGCTGAAAGCGGCCTGGCTCCCTTTATCTCTTCACACAATCTCTCTCTTTCTATCCATCCATTTCCTCTCTATCCTTCCCTCCTCTCTCTCTTCTGCCTCTGATCACTTTCACTCTACCTTCCCCGTCTCTCTCTATCTTTCTCTCTTGAAGCCTCCTTGTGCCTGCTGCAGTTAATCTCGAGGAGCTGGAGAATGGGACATGAGGAGCAGCCCCCTGCCCTAGAAACTACCCTCTAGGGCTACAAGTCAACAGGAGATATGCTTGGTGGAATAAAAAGCCAGTACAGCCCACCTCACAAAAGCACCTGGGAGTGTACCTCATGAGAACAATTATTGGTGTCTATCAGGGTATGTGACTGGCTTGTGCTTGAGCTATGGATGTTGTGCATCACTGGAATACTTGGTAAGTGCAGTTTAGGGACACAGCTCATTGGTGTACAGGGTGATATGTAGCTTTAAGCACAGACTGGTGCAGTGGAGCACACAGGGATGTGTACTGATTAGCACATGTCAATGTGCAGTAGATGGGCGCAGGGGTATGTCACTGAGATCACAACTTGCTCAATGTCAGTTGTGAGCAGCGCATACAGGGGTGATTATTTTCTTACTTGTTGTATATTTCCCAATAAAAAGCGTACGGTTAGGTACTAGCATAAACATAAAAAAAGTATGTCTGCATCAGTAATTTTGCAAGATTAAAAGGGCACTTTCAGCCTTTAATGCATATAAGGGTTTTTAGGAGAGACAGAAAACTAGCTGTGAGTAAATGCTATATTTAACGTAACCTGCTTTGTACAAACGTCCATATGCAGCGATAACTCACAGGGTTATTTATGCAGAAGTGCACAGCATCAAGATGACCAACACCCCTACAAACACACATGCATGACAGGGTACACAGACATAATATCGACTCCAAAATATCGTTTGGACAGAATATCGAGTTTTAAATATCGTTTGGAGAAAATATCGACAGGACAGAATATCGACAGCCAAAATATCGTTTTTAAGGTAAGTGAAGTAATATCGACTGTAAATAATATCGAAAGTAAAAAATATCGTTTTTTATATAATATGTAATTATTTATAGTGTTTTTATGTTATAATATGTGTGAAAAGTGTCATTTTATGTTATAATTATTTTTAATTAATGATTTTTTTTAATTATTGTGTAATTTTATTCTGTAGCGGGTTGTGGGTTTATAGGGGAATAGGGTGGGAAGTAATTTAATTATAATTAATTAAATATGTAAATTTAATAATTGGTAGTAATAATTAATTAATTGGTAATTAAATAATATATGGTAATTATTTAAAATTTAATTGGTAATTAATTTAATTTAATTTATTAATTTCTAATTATGTAAATTAAAATAATGTATTTCCTGTAGCGGGTTGTGGGTTTATAGGGGAATAGGGTGGGAAGTAAGTTAATTATTATTTAATAAATATGTAAATGTATTAATTGGTAGTAATATTTAATTAATTGGTAATTAAATAATATTTGTTAATTAATTAAAATGTAATTGGTAATTATTTTAATTTAATTGATTAATTGCTAATTATGTTAAATTAAAGGGGTATTTTTAGGGTTCAGGGTCAGTTTTTAGTTTTTGGGTAAAGGGGTATTTTTAGGGTTCAGGGTCAGTTTTTAGTTTTTGGGTAAAGGGGTATTTTTAGGGTTCAGGGTCAGTTTTTAGTTTTTGGGTAAAGGGGTATTTTTAGGGTTCAGGGTCAGTTTTTAGTTTTTTGGTAAAGGGGTATTTCTAGGGTTCAGGGTCAGTTTTTAGTTTTTGGGTGAAGGGGTATTTTTAGGGTTCAGGGTCAGTTTTTAGTTTTTGGGTAAAGGGGTATTTTTAGGGTTCAGGGTCAGTTTTTAGTTTTTGGGTAAAGGGGTATTTTTAGGGTTCAGGGTCAGTTTTTAGTTTTTGGGTAAAGGGGTATTTTTAGGGTTCAGGGTCAGTTTTTAGTTTTTGGGTAAAGGGGTATTTTTAGGGTTCAGGGTCAGTTTTTAGTTTTTGGGTAAAGGGGTATTTTTAGGGTTCAGGGTCAGTTTTTAATTTTTGGGTAAAGGGGTATCTTTAGGGTTCAGGGTCAGTTTTTAGTTTTTGGGTAAAGGGGTATTTTTAGGGTTCAGGGTCAGTTTTTAGTTTTTGGGTAATTGGGTATTTTTAGGGTTCAGGGTCAGTTTTTAGTTTTTGGGTAAAGGGGTATTTTTAGGGTTCAGGGTCAGTTTTTAGTTTTTGGGTAAAGGGGTATTTTTAGGGTTCAGGGTCAGTTTTTAGTTTTTGGGTAAAGGGGTATTTTTAGGGTTCAGGGTCAGTTTTTAGTTTTTGGGTGAAGGGGTATTTTTAGGGTTCAGGGTCAGTTTTTAGTTTTTGGGTAAAGGGGTATTTTTAGGGTTCAGGGTCAGTTTTTAGTTTTTGGGTAAAGGGGTATTTTTAGGGTTCAGGGTCAGTTTTTAGTTTTTGGGTAAAGGGGTATTTTTAGGGTTCAGGGTCAGTTCTTAGTTTTTGGGTAAAGGGGTATTTTTAGGGTTCAGGGTCAGTTTTGGGTTTTTGGGTAAAGGGTTTTTTTAGGGTTCAGGGTCAGTTTTGGGGTACAGGGGTACAGTGTAAAAATAAAGTAAAATTAAATTTACATTAATTTAATTTAATGAAATGAAATTAAATTAAATTATATTTAAATAATTCTAAATAATTTAAATTAAAAAAAATTATTATATACTTACCAATACTTACGTTGTAATGGTAGTGCGTTGTAAAAGTTGCGTTGTAACGTCATATATCCATTGTTGCACTCTTTGCAGTGGGAATAGTAATTTTTACTCTTTTGTATTTGTACGTTAATAATATTGGCTATTATTTAATTAAATTTTGTTACTATATATATATATGTTTTAAGAAATATGATTAAAAAATATTATTTTTTTACTTTCATTAATTATTTAATTATTAAAAGTTAATTTAAGTATTGTTAATTATATTTTAGTAATTATTTTTTTATATTAATGTAATTAAACATTGTTTTTATTAAAGTCGATATTTTTTACAACGATATTTTTGTAAACGATATTTTGTATTCGATATTTTTGTACTTACCTGTTTGTACATACAAACTCGATATTTTGGTTGTAGATATTTTTTCCTCGATATTTTGGGTAGTCGATATTTTGGTAGTCGATATTATTTCAGTGATCCGCATGACAGCAAGGCCGCACTAGGCCCCAGGTGTTATGGGACTCCTTAGGCCATCACTGACCATATGGCGAGCAGTGTTTGCCATGCTGGGCTTTGGAATACATGTTATCTAATGCCAAATGCAAAACTACAAGTCCCAGAATGGAATATGTTGTTGGTAAAAGCTCAGAACCAGTTAAATGAGTCATACACGGCATAGTCAATTTACCAAATAGGCCGAAGGGTTGATGCTAAATATAATAAAACACATGTTGTTTGTATAAAGTTAACAATGTTCGCCTGTTTTTCGTTGACTGATTCTGAACAATAAATACCGTTTGTTAAGTAACTGCATCATTTAATTTATCCTGCTCCTCTTAAATATTTTAGTTGTCTATGTTTACATAGCGATGCCATACGGAAGCATCCCGTGAGTTAAAACATTGTTTAGGTAATGAACTGCTTGACTCCAGTGATTTTTGTTAATAATTTTTTTTTTCTAAAACAAGCCTTGCAAATCACAAAAACCTACATGAATGATATTATTCTGGACCTAAACTCCATCCCTGGAGCATGATATTAACAGAACAATCAATCACAAAACCAGCATTTCTACATGCAACCACAGTTGACCGTTTCTTATACCTCAAAGTGGGTTTGCCATATTATTGCTGCATGCAGCCTTGATAAAGTTACACCTATAATGCAGATGCCTGCTATTGTATATCTGAGTGATCAAGTTCACAAACCCATCAAAAATAGTGCATATATTTAATTCTGCAAGGGGATATCCAATCAGAACAAAATACAAAGCCATAACAGCAGTGTACAGTTTGGCTCAAATGTCAGTATTGTAACCACAACAACCACTATATGAGCAACTGACCTGCTTCATTACCCTATACAATGAAGATATTCAAATATTCTGGAGAACCCTCATAAAACATTGGCATACATTGATGGAGGAGTTAGAACTCTTAAACATGTTTTACAATACACCAGACATTGCCTTCCAGAAAAGCAGTCACCTCAAAAACCACATTTATCCTTCTGTATTCAAACAAATAAAGAAAAAATCATTTTACACAGGCCAAACACACACCAAAGTTTGTCACAACTGTAGCATTTGTAAACCTCATGCCAACATAATTAGGAAATGGAGTGAGCTAATAAGATACATTTCCACATGGACAAAAGTTCATCATCTTTTTCCATGTTATCAATTTTTCCTATTTTTTAGCTGTAGAACCTATTTTCTTTCAATGGAATCACGACTGAGACATATGGACCACAGTTTAGGTATAACTTCTAAAAATAACATATCACTACTGATTGTAGGTGGGAGAGTGGAATGGCATGTTGAATGTATATGCCAGCTCCTATAGGCTTCAATAGACCAAATTTAACTCATAGTGCAAGACATCGGTTGGACTTGGCCCTCTCCGCAGGGTCATCCACATACTTTTTGCTTTCAGCCTCATGTTTTCTTAACCCATTTCTGTTGGTTATTAAGACTCTGTGCACTTTACCACTGTGATATGTAGGTCCCTAGTAAAGTGGTACTACATGAATTCAGGGCCTGTAAATTAGATGCTACCAGTGGGCCTGCATTACTTATTGTGCCACCAATATGTCTCAGCTCCGCTATTGAAGCCTGTTGGCAGTTTTAAACTGCCAATTTGACTTGGCAAAATAACCTATTGCCAGGCCTAAATCTTCCTTTTTGTTACATATAGGTCACCCCTAAAGTAGGTCCTAGACGCCCATAGGGCAGGGTGCATTGTCATTAAAACGTTGGACATGTACCTTAATGCTTTACATGTCCTGGTAGTGAAAACCTCACCAGTTTTTTTCACTATTGTGAGGCCTACCGCTCCCATAGGATTACATTGGGCTACCTTATTACATTTAATATGTGATCACTTCTGACTGGGAGCAGGTATGAGGGTCATGTTTGGTGTCTGAGGAGCTATAATGTAAGACCCTCTTTAATGGTAAAGTTAGATTTTAAGTCACAAGTCTGAAATTGCCATTTTTACAAAGCGGGCTTTTTCATGTCCTACAGATTTGGTGCCTGCAGCCTGTTACTGGGTCACATAACTAAATGCAGTTGACAGTTGGCCTTTATGTATTCCTATTCCATATAGGAGCTTAGGGGATATAAGACACAGGTCGTCCCCCTCTCTATATACTTCGGACAACACGGGACCTGTGACTTTCAGTGGTACAGATACCCTTGGTCCACCCCTCGTGTCTAACCTTTAGGATAGGGTAGTCACCAGTTATTCTGGTCAGTCTTTCTGGGCCAGGTTCTCCACTTTCTACTTATTAAAACAGAGAAAGAGAATGCTGTTAACCCATCTCTCTCTACCTGTCTCTCAGTGACAGAAAGATAGGAAAAGAGAAGTCAAAGTGAAAAAGTGAGGAATGGAGTGGTGTCGCCTCACGGGAGTAACACCATGGAGGCTTTGCAGGAAGGTACTCGCCTGCCGCCTAGGTTCTCATCATTAGCATACACCACTCCAACATAAATTGTGAAGTGAAAAAGAAAAGAATAGAATAGGTGCCTAGACAACTCCTGGAGTAAGCCGTGTCTGAAACTGACGGGTGCAGTTTTAGAGGAACAAGTTACGAACTGGTGATACAAATATCATTTTGAGAGAGGTATAGGTATGCCCTCTGACACAGGAGAAATGGTATAGGAATATCTGTGAATGGGTGTAGGGTGAAGTGACATACACAAGCCCTGAAGAAGTTGCCGTAAGTTTTCTAATAGGCAACGAAACATGTCGGCATTTTAATATGAGCTCACTAGCAGCCTAGAATAAAATAGAACAGGCCAGCCAGTAGACGCTCACTTTTACCTTCTGTCCTGAAGAGCACAGGCTTGCTGCACATAATCTTTGGTGCATGCAGGCTCTGTTGCCCAAGCACCTTCACCTATTCTATTCTTTTCTTTTTCACTTCACAATTTATGTTGGAGTGGTGTATGCTAATGATGAGAACCTAGGCGGCAGGCGAGTACCTTCCTGCAATGCCTCCATGGTGTTACTCCTGTGAGGCGACACCACTCCGTTCCTCACTTTTTCACTTTGACTTCTCTTTTCCTATCTTTCTGTCACTGAGAGACAGGTAGAGAGAGATGGGTTAACAACATTCTCTTTCTCTGTTTTAATAAGTAGAAAGTGGAGAACCTGGCCCAGAAAGACTGACCAGAATAACTGGTGACTACCCTATCCTAAAGGTTAGACACGAGGGGTGGACCAAGGGTATCTGTACCACTGAAAGTCACAGGTCCCGTGTTGTCCGAAGAACTTTATGTATTCCTTCCAGATAGCATCAGAATAGAGGGGCTGTTCTTTGGCAGCACGGGTCATCTCAGGCAGAATGGGGGGAAATCTGAAACCTACCACTCTTGCATTTTAAAGCACTGACTCAGCTCACAGACAAAGAGCTTCCACTAGCCTATTGTACCTCCATTCAGACTGTGACTAGGACAGGGAGTCAGAAAGTTCCAGGCACTCTGTAGAGGGAGAGTCTAGAAGCTTCTCCCACTTCAAAGTGGGCACCAGGAACAATCAGGCCCACTCTGCAGTTCACTCCAGGACCTGTGGATACTGCAGAAGAAGGTTAGCCTGTCCTGCTTGCTGAGAAGGAAGACTGGACTGGACTGGATTCATCCCAGGCTAAACTGACTCCAAGGATCCTGATCTCCTGCCTGTGCTACAGGGACAAAACAAGCTTCAGAGGCCTCACTGTAACTGCTTAGCTGACCTTCTGCAACTGGACCTGCCTCAGCCCTGCGGACCGCTGCTGGAGTGAGTTCCTGATCCCCAAGAGGTGCCTCCCAGGTCCTGGACCCTTGGTGTGGCATTAATTGAGTTCCTCCTTAAAGAAAAGGAGAAATTTTGGATTTTTGGGCTCTTCGTAACCATGAATGGCCCGTCTGCATCAAAATATTACCACCCAGACTGACTGGCAACACAAAGCTCCATTGAATCTGGCGCTTCATGCTACAGGGATGAACAGCAATGCAAGATCTATACTCTCGGGAAGATCCTTATCCTACCTCGCTGTGAAGACCTGGAACTCTCTATCTCTACATCTCAGGCAATCACCTTCACTGCCTCAACTCAGGAAGGACCTCAAGACTTGGCTCTTCGACTGAACCGCAGACCCCCCCCCCCACATCATGAGACCCTAATGGCTGATTAGCGGCACTCTAAAAGAACCCTGGTTGATTGATTGATTGATACTTCGTGCTACAGCATTAACAGCCTGCGGTGAACTCCAAGGTGACACCCAACAGGATCTTTGCAATACTGTGATGATTGTCAGTGATGCCCTGCCTGCTGTTCACGCTACAGCGACGACCATCCATGAAGCTATCCCTGTTCCTCATGGCCTTCTTCACCACAAATGGAACTCTTTGTGCTAGACTTTAGAAGGTAACTTTTTTAGTGGGGTTAACCTGGTCCCTGTATCCGAAATGTACCCCATCGTGGTCTGCCGGAACTTATGTCTATCACCCAACCATGCACGACCAGACAGCTCTGAATGTTGCTTTGTGCTTTTCTGATAACCCTTGAGTGTTGCCTTGTGCTTTTAGGTCCTATACTTACCATAAATGTTTGAAGTTGCATATGCCTGGCTCTACTGATTGGATTGCTATCGTTTTGGTGTCAAATAGTTTATAAAATGATATTCTGTTTTTCTATTTCTAAGTTGGTGTGGGATTTTTCTTGTGTTGTGCTTTCACTTTATTATTGTTTTTGTTTGAGTGCTGCATAAATACTTTGCACTTTGCTTCTAAGTTAAGCCTGACTGCTTTTGTGCCAAGGTTTCAGAGGGTTAAGCACAGGTTAATGTAGTGACCTTTTAGGCTTTACCCTGACATGGATTGTGGCTGTTGTTTATGTAGGGTTTCACGCCCCTCAACCAGTGCCCCAATTTTTCACCACATCCATCAAGGAAAAATAATGCAATGCTTGCCTTAGAAACGCAGCTTGCTGTAATAACATCTTAGAGGTTCCACACTGCTCTGGTGACCACAAACTGCAGCTGCTGCTCAGTTTGGGCTGTGACAGCGGTGGCCTTGGAGACCCAGCAAAGGCAGGTCATATTGACAAATCTGAGACAGGGCCCCTCGGCTGTCCCTCTGTGCGTGCAAGAAAACGTCATAACCAAAGGGGTATTATTTTCCTAATCAGAGCATACAGCATGGAGAAGGGGTCAGCCCATCAGCTATTATTTTCTTCTGTGTGAGTGAGGATATTCTTCCCAAGAACGATGTTGTTAACCACACAGGAAATAGCCATACACTGATGGGATAATCTGTCCTTTTTTCTGAATAAATTATATATATATATATATATATATATATATTCAAACTATTCACTCGGAATTGAGGCCGCTCACCACTCGCAGGTCGGTTTTCAAAACCTTTATTAAAGAAACATACAGCTTGCAAGTCCTGTGTTGTTGTCCTTTGGCCTTACGCGTTTCGAAGCCTTGTCGCTTCTCATCAGAGGCCGCATCACATGAGTCCAAATCATTGCGGTTACATCTCCCCGTGCTTTATTCTAATTGTAATTGGCCCCAGCTGTGCTTCAATGTCAATTGCAGTGTTCGCTGGGAGATGTAGTATATATATATCATATTCGTTGTAAGAATTAAGAACATGTGACAATTGAGTAAAAAGTAGAAGGACCATATTTACTGAGATTGGGTATGTAAGTTAGCAACCTGGATGATAAGATAAGTAATAGTGAAGTAACTGAGAACCAAAATGATAACTGGATAAACTCGAACGAAAGTGTAGTGGCAATGTAGAATACAAGGAGAAAAGATTGGCTCTACAAACAATAATAATGAGATAACTATCAAAAATCTAAAAATGTACAGCCCTCGTTTACATGGTTTTAAACACTTTTTTGCACTGGAGCACTTTAATAGGGATAGGGGTAAGGAAACAAATAATGCAATGTGGATTAAAACATTAAATGAAATGTTGAAGTTTATGTTTAACAAAGTAATGGATAAATGACCAACGTGGGGATTTAACCCTAAACTGCAAAAGTATGGCAACAATGTACAAATATGGTGGATATTTTTTCAAAGTCCGTAAAGGGATTTAACCCAGAATTGTGTAAGAATATTAGGGGATTTATCCCAAATATCGAAAAAAAGTGGACAACCAACAATTGTAAATATGCACTGTATATACGTGTACATACCATAATAATGTTATGTGTAAGTCCATCAACTGTGTTTACCCTAAGGTGGTGACAATTTAAATGAACCAATCACTAATGAGCACTGTGCACTTTAAATAAGCCAAAAAAACAAGGTTACGCTGTCATGTGATCAAGGCTTTTCAGCCGAAACGTTATGGCGACAGCTGAATAAACGAACTAACCAGCATCCAAGTGTGGTCCGTGTCTGTTTCCAGCGCGATCAGGTCTGAGGTGATTGTGGCAGGAGGACGGAGGTTTTCACATATATATATATATATATATACATATTCTTCTTTTGACCGTTCATCGAGAAAGTTATTTATTAATTGGGGTGATTTGATGTGCACCTCAAGAAATAAAGTCACTTTCTTGGTTGGTCCAGTCAGTGATATAAAACTGAGCTCAATCTCTGGTAGCTATGGCACAGAGAAGATAGGCTTAACTTAGAGAAAACGTGTAAAGCATTTAGAAGTTACAAAACAGTTAAAACACAAGAAAATAAAAGTCCCACTTCACTTTATAACAGTACAATAAAGGTTAATGAATGCAATGACACCGAAATTAAAAAGATTTAATAATGGAAACCAGAGAAATATGATTTTTATATTTAAGTGAAATAGCACCAAAAAGGTGCAAAGCGCCAATGGTAGTCAATGGTGGCAGTAGACCAGGACCAAGGTCCGATTTGAGGTCCACTGTCAGGTAGCAGTGTGCTGCATTCCATGTAGGCGTTGCAAGTGGCATCCATTATGAAATGGGCTTGAGAGTCTATCTAAGATGTCTGTGCATGCACATACAGGGGCAGCTGTCTTTGAATGATTTTCGTAATATTTTAATAAAAGAACCATTCAAAGAAAGTAGCCATGCCTTTGCATGTCTACATATTCATCATCACACATGGGCAGATATCTTTGAATAGTAAAGTATAACCAAAACATTTGAAGATGGCTGTCTATATATGTGTATTCATGCAGACGCACTGGCAGCCATCTTGTAAAGTTTTTGATAATATTTAACAAATCTTATTCAAAGATGGCCATTCATGTTACCACATTTGCAGCTATATTCCATTGGTATTTAAACAAGTATAACAAAACCATTACAAAATGTTCTTTTTTTGCTTCCCATCCATGTACAAGGACAGAAGGCCATCTTTTAATGGTTTTTGTTCCATCTTTACAAAAAATATTAAAAGGAAAAAAGCACTGACAAAGTTAATAGATCGGCAGTCAATGACAGACATATTTGCTTTGCCAATTCTTGTTACTTAAAATTCCTAGACTCACTCTAGCGTGTAAAGGCTACCATGCACCCTGTGCTTGCCGGCATATTATCTATGTGTTGTTTGTGCAAGTGTACAAAGTTTATTTTCTAATACTGCCTATGGCTAAAATTAAATTGCTTTAACAAAAAATATGATCACATCAATGATCTGTCGATTGTTTCAGGTATGAAATATTCCTTCGTCAAAAAAACCTCACAATCAAAATGTATGTATTTATTAGTCCGATGTCCTGTATGTGGCACCCATTTTCCAGTCATTGCTAACCACCCTAGAAGGAAAAAATGTTTGTTTCAGTTCCCCTGTTGGGGGTATTTCTCTTTCCATTTTTGTACAGAGATGGGTAGTTTCCATTTTTAGTACATGTGTGTGGTAGTTTTTTACTTCTCTGGGTATGTCACTAATTTAATCTGTTTGACTTTGAGAGACATATTGTTTTTTGCCCTGTCAACGTCATCCAAAAAAGGAAAAATAAAGAACTAATAAGCATGCCCCTATTTTTATTTGCTCGGATCAATTCATTGCTAAAGATAACTCATTGCTTGTTTTACTGGGATAGTGATGACCACTTGGGAATATTGTCAGAAGGTAACTCACTTGCTGCACAAGAGAGACTTTATGGAACAGGCTCAAGAAAGGAGGATCGGCTTTAATAATTTATTTTCACACAAACAAGTTTGGCACATGGGCTTTTGGTTGGCTCATCTGTGTCAACCCGTAATCAGTTTTGCTGTTCGGTCTAGCAGCTATGCTTGTTCTTTGGGGTCGACCCATTTGAGGTCTGAATGTTCAATGGGAGATGCAGGTATTTTGAATGTGTTCTGCTAATTTCCCACTAATATCATAGTCACGTTTAAAGTCAGCCACCAGTACCACACCAAGTTTGTCTTCAGTTGATTTTGCATTTATTATAACCTGTTCAGGAATCACAATTTCCTGGCAAATCTTTGCATTACTTTTTCAAGAAAGTGTGTCATTGGGGAGGGCTATACAGAAAGCTTAAGATAGCCTTGCTGTGCCAAAGACTGGTTTCATTTCTGTGCATATGGGTTGTAGTGGACACCACTTTAAAGTGGAGTTTTGAGCAAATCACTGGCCAGAGTAAGCTTTAATTCATGCCTCCATATGGGAAACAAGAATAGACTCTGAGGAGTGGAGGGAATGGGAACACAGATTTAGGAGTTGCTTCTTAATGGGCAGTGTGTTGAGTGGCCCTATTTCCTGCTCCACCCATAAAAAAGATGAACTGGGAGGTCATCAGATGTGCAGACAAAGAGCAAATACCATGGGCATAGGACATCACTTTTTAGTAGGCTGTGCACTGAATTGACTTATGATTTGCATCTGGTTTGCAAGTATTCCAAACCCAGACACCATTTATAATGTGTGTTATACTTCAAAGCCATAATGTGCTTCCCCTCGTAACAGATGATCCATTGCAGAAATGGATGAGAGGCAGCATGCTACCATGAAAGTATTCTCACTTTCTTGCCTTTCTTTCCCATTACCATCCTGCCGACACAGTACCAGAATTTAAATGAATGCTTTGATGTGGTGGCCCCAGTGAGCCATGGGTCACTTGTCCATAGCTATCTCTCTCGTCTAGCTCACCTCTTATTATTGACTGATACCTCTAACCCTACTTAAGTCTTCCTCCAAGGGGGTGCCAGGATAAATGGCAGGTAAATGGAAGCAAGGTTAACTGTGTCTCCCCTTCTTGTGATCAAACCTCTGCTTTTTAAGCCAGTCCCACTTACTCCCTGTTGCCTTCAATAGGATACACTTGTACTGTTCCTGGGTGGACTCTTGTTAGTTTAACAGTGCTTCGAATGAGTAGACCATCTGTTTCTCATGCGTGAACTCAATATTGCACTCCCTTTGTGGCTTAACAGTGCCGTCAGAGTAGTAGTTATATGTCACTTCTGGATGGACTTTATTGCACCTCTTTGGTAGATTATCAACATCACCAATGATTACTCCTCCATTGCTTTTTTGGTGGACTTAAAAAAAAGCACTCCCTGGGTCCCGAACTTTGCTTCATTGCCCATTTTATGTCTTATTTTCTTAAACCTGTATTACAAGTCACCTAGAGCAGTATCTGTTAGTGGGTTGCCTTTGTGAATATCCCCTTTGTGCTATTTGTAGGTACGTTGTTGGTACACACACATCAGTCTGTAGGGACAAATCCCGTGGCTATCACAAAGGTACCTTTATATGTAAGTAAATGTACACATGTAAAGTTACTCTTACACTCTTTACTTTGTTTGGCTATTCACCATTTACAAGTGTAAAGTTACTCATGTGGTGGAGTGAGTAAAAATGTCAAATATGACCCTACAGTTACTAATAGTAGTGACTTTATGATCGTAGTTTATCTTCTCCCCACTTGGCAGTGACCTCCGCAATCAGTGCAGAGATCTCCATATGGTAAAGTTCAGTGAAATTAACAACAGTTTAATGAACTTTAAATCAAGTAATTCATTATTTTATGTTAAATGTTATGGTAAATAATTTTATAAATGTATTATATGTTGTAAAAATGTTACTGCACTATTAACTAAGTGTTAAATTAAATGTTTAATACATTTAAGTAAAGTCAATGTAATTTATTTGTAAAGATTCTTAAACCTACATAAAATAAAATGCTTATATTTATTTATTATATATTAAATGTTCCTAAAAGATGTGCTTAAATTAATTTAATTACATTGAATTTAATAAATGATATGTACTGTTAGATTTGATTTAAAATGTTCATTGAATTATTTTAAAACAACATTCTTTTATTTATTACATATATCATTATTTCCAATTTCCTTATACTGTAAGTCGCTACCTCCAATATTTTTATGGGAAGGTGTTGAAGTATCAGTGGTTGGCCATGTGTGGTCCTGGAGTTACTCCATCTCTTTGTTGAAGTACATTTACAACTGTTTTGGGTATTGTTTGGCTGCAGCAACTATAGAAGTCAAGTTTATGAACAACAATGTTTGTGGATACATGCATACCCTCCTTAATCCCCTTCTTAACCCCTACTTACTCTTCCCTAAACCCCCCATTTATTTGTTAACCTCATCACTGCGGCACGAATTCCGCCGCAGTGCTGAACATTCCGATCACGGGAGTGGTAATGACGGCTCATGGCCGTCATCAGCACACGCCCACCGTGACTCATGATGGCCGGGAGCCGTCATGAGCATGGAAGAGGTTAAAAGTCTCTATTTTACAACCATTTCCTCTTTCTTCCTACATTTACTACTGAAATGTATATCTCCACAGTTGGTGTGCAGATATCTGCATATGAAAGATAGAAGAGGCATAAGCATAGACCTTCCCATGTAGGTTAGTGAAGAGCATTTTGTTGTATGTTAGTAGTACTATTGTAGTGCAAGTAAATATGCTGCAAAGTGCAGTTTGTGACTAGGCCCTTCCATTTGTCATCCTTTTAGTTTGAGGGAGAAGGAGGACAATGATCTTTACATGGAGTCAATTAGGGTTTTAAAGAAATTCATGCTGTCACAGGAAACTATTCTCTTGCACAGCAGTGTCTATCACATAGTGGTGTTGACAAACACTGCCTTTAAGCGCCATGCCTCCTAGAAGTTCCTTGTACAAATTGGTTGGGACAAGAGACAAGGTAGACTCCTGACATACTTCCAACGGAAGTGGTTAAAGCAAGTCCCATTTGTTTTACACTGTGACCCTCTTGAAAGATTAGAAGATAAATAGTTCATGATCAGTCGGTGTACCCCATCCAAGTTAACAACATGAAACAGAGAACTTCATGGTCCACTATATAAAACACTGTAAAGACATCGATACCTAGCATTTGGAGGACATCTTTGATCCCTTAGATGCAGAGAGCTTCATCAAGCACTTGAGAAGTCGTTGTTGTTGTAGTTCTTCTCAGTCTGAAACTAGATTTAAAGGTGATCAGTAGAGTGTATCAATCCCAATCTGAAGGGCTCCCAGTTTCATAACAGAATTTCATATAACTAGGAGGTTGGAACATCTCTAAAATTAAAGTGGCCTTAAGGATAAGTTACACTATAGAACAGAACTAAAAAAGTATCCCAAATTAGTAAAAATAGCAAAAGGTGCCTATTTTAAGGGGAGAATAGAATCTGGCGACAACCCCACAAAAGAACTCTTTTCCATCTACAAAGAGTTAACGGTCCCAACCAGACTCGAAGCGCAAGACACCTACTCCAGCGAGCTATGCGATTCCATAGCTGATCATTTTGTCGGCAAGGTCGACAAAATATATGCCACGTTCACGAACGGACTTGATTCCCCTAGCACACAGATGGCAGGCAAAGAAAACTCCACTGTTAAATCCTATCTGACATGCTTTAAAGTACCTGAAAGACAGGAACTGCTGAATATTGTTAAAAGCATACAGTCTGGCTCCCCCCGTGATGTATGTCCCCCCAACCGCTGTAAGGGAGTCTTGGAGAGTATGATCGATCAGCTCACTCACATCATCACTCTCTCTCTCCAAGAATGCCATGTCCTTGATTCATGGAAAACAGCCTAAGTCATCCCTCTGAAAAAAAAACCAATGTTCATATTTCCCAACTTCAAAATCTTCGTCCCTTCTTCCCTTCTGTGCCAAAATAGTGGAAAAGGTAGTCAACAGGCAGCTCATAAGATATCTGGAATCGAACGCCCTCCTCCACCCATCTCAATCGGGGTTCAGAGCCGGCTACTGGACCGAGTCAGCCGTCCTCTACTCCACTGAGTGCCTCAGACAGATAGCGGATGAAGGACAGACAGCAGCGTTGGTTTTACTAGATCTCAGTGCAGCATTTGACACCGTGCTGCACACAACGCTGCTGTCTCGCCTCTCCGACATGGGAGTGGAAGGAGCGGCCCTTGCCTGGTTAAAGTCCTTTCTGGCCAACAGAAGCTTCCAGATGCACTGCCCCCCTTTTACATCCTTCCCCCGGAAGCTGAGACATGGGGTTCCACAGGGCTCCAGCCTAAGCCCCACCCTGTTCAACCTTTACATGGAACCCCTGGCTCAAATAGTTGAAGCTTTCGGGGTGGATATTGTTACCTATGCCGACGACACCCAACTGATGATCAAACTGTCGCTCGACCATACGGAAGATGCCACTAACTTCTCCATATGCTTGTCATCAGTGGCATTATGGATGAACAACAACTGTCTACGCCTTAACGGCGAAAAAACTGAACTTTTAGTTGTTGGCAAATCCCCCTCTGCCTGGTCACACATGTGGTGGCCGACGGAACTGGGTAACTTTCCTTCCCCCGCGGACTCTGTCAGAAATCTGGGAGTTATGCTCGACTCAGATCTCTCTTTCAGGTCTCAGGTCAATAAAGTCACGGGAAGATGCTTCCGCACATTAAAAACCCTCCGTAAAGTCCTCGACCTCCTCCCCATCAACGCCAGAAAGACACTTGTCCATGCCCTAGTCACCCCCCATCTTGACTACGGCAATGTCTTACTCCTAGGCTTAAGTAAAAAAGGCTTACACCAACTACAGTGCGTGCAAAACGCTGCTGCCCGCCTGGTACTTAATCTACCCCGCAGAGCATCTGGGAAGAATGCTCTAGCGAAGCTTCACTGGCTCCCGGTCAAGGATCGCATCCAATTTAAAGCCTTATGCTTTACGCACCGCATCGCCCAGGGCAAAGGTCCAGGATATTTACAAAAACTCCTCACCATTCATCGCCCCACCAAAAACCTAAGATCGGCCGGAGCTATGCTGTTTAAACTCCCCCGCACCCGCAGAGCCAAGATGGGTGGCCGATCTTTTAGACATCTGGCCCCTAAACACTGGAAAGAACTACCACTCGGTCTTCGCATGGAACCTTCAGAAACCAGATTCCGTGCTAAACTCAAAACCCATCTTTTTCCAGTTACCTAAGTCTCCTCCTTCCTCCAACCCTGCTTCTCCCCTCCTCTCTCTCTGTCTCTTGAGATGTAGTAGTATTCTAGCGCGGGACACACTATTTTTAGTGCAGCCATGCGCTTTAAAAATGGCTTTATTATTATTATTTATTATTATTAGGATGATTCTTAAGTAGATTAGAAATTCTAGAATCTCACCTAAGGTGGGGAGGGAAGAAGGAACTTAAGTAGAGCAGGTGCAGCTGATATACAGTATTACCTTTGTAGAGAGTTTGGAATTATGCCATTTAGAAAGACATTTTGATAGCAATGATGAGTTTCACATTGAGTTTTAGGTACATGGACTTCAAAGTAAATCGCATTAGTATGGCAGGTAATTGAGAAGGACGGTTGTACATTTTAGGCTGCCATCTTTGCTAATATTTCATCACATTCTCATTATGTTATTGAAGAAGGTTGCAGTAATGGGCTCACTTTCAACTTGAAATGTTGAAAGTATTATTGTTTATTTATAGAGTTTTGTATGGCAAGGACTTGACTTGGAGGTATCAATCAATCAATCAATCAGGGAAATTGCAAAGCGCACTGCTTACCCGCTAGGGTCTCAAGGCGCTGGGGGGGGAGCAGGGGGGGAGTTGCAGATAGTGGTCGAAGAGCAAGATCTTGAGCAGTCTTCTGAATCCTGGGAGGTCTGCGGTCTGTCGTAGGGGGAGGGGGAGGGCATTCCAGGACTTGCCGGCGCGGTGGGAGAAGATTCTGCCCCCGGAGGTGGTTTTGTGGATGTGCGGGACGGCGGCCAGGGACATGTCGGCGGAGCGGAGTTTCCTGTTGGGTATGTGGAAGGAGAGTCTGTCATTGAGGTAGGCTGGGCTGGTGTTGGAGAGTGCCTTGTGTGCGAGGATCATGAGTTTGAATGTGATTCTTTTGTCGACGGGGAGCCAGTGCAGTTCTCTCAGGGGCGGGGTGATGTGGTCCCGGCGTGGGATGTTGAGGATCAGGCATGCAGAGGCGTTCTGGATTCTTTGGAGTCTGTTGATGAGTTTGGACGGGGCTCCGGCGTAGAGGGTGTTTCCGTAGTCGAGTCGGCTGCTGACGAGGGCGTGGGTGACGGTTTTCCGAGTGTCCGTCGGGAGCCATCTGTAGATCTTGCGGAGCATGCGGAGGGTGTGGAAGCAGGAGGAGGAGACAGCGTAGACTTGGTTGGTCATGCTGAGCTTGGAGTCCAGGATGACCCCTAGGTTGCGTGCGTGGTTGGTTGGTGCTGGGGGGGTTCCCAGTGATGCTGGCCACCAGGAGTCGTCCCACGCTGAGGGATTGGGCCTGAGGATGAGGATCTCCATCCGTCAGGTATCAGAGTGCTTTACATAGATGATAAGATAATAGGTACACCAGTTACCTGTGGGGTAAATACAATTACATTTAGTAAGCATACAAATCTGACAGCTGTATACCAGCAAGTATAATATAAGCAGTAGGGGTTGGATGGGTTACATGTGGAGAAGATGCCATAACATGGGAAAAGTACATGTACATGGCAACAGTGTGTGTAAAATGTGCACAAAAGGCAGCAGGAAGCAGATAGGTTAAGTGTATTATGACTGGAGTATGCAGAAATATCTAGCAACAATATACCAATAAGTATATGATAAATAGTAGCATTTGCACAAGTTATATAAGTAGTAAATACAGTTACATGAGATAAGCACAGATACATAGCAATAGTGAATATAAAATGTACAAAATAGTTACTGTAGTGAGTGTTGACTTATGGTAACAGTGTATGTAACAGTATATGCAAGCAGTAAACGATAGATAGTGGCAGTTGCATGGGTTACAAGTGTAGTAGATAAAATTCTATTGGATAAACACAGATACATACAGATAAGTGACAACTGTGTATACAGGAGGTATGCGATGGACAGTGCAAAAAGCGGGCAATGCCGTTTTGAGGAAGTTACATTGGGCAGAGTAAGGCAACAGTGTATGCATACGTTGGTTGTGATGATGTGAAATGAGTAAAAAGCATGTAGGCAGAGCACAACACAAATCAAAGGTACCCCTTAAAGTTAATTATGAGGTCTGGGAGAAAGGGGGAAGAAGCAGAAATATATATATATGAAAAAGTCTCCCACTCGACCTGCATTTGTTCATAAATAGATAAAACTAGCTCGATGGGCCCTCCCTTGCGATAGTAATCAGTTGATTCAACAATACTGCATTTGTTTATATCTTTCTTTATTGCAGATCCTTTTTTTCAGGTGCAAAATATTTTTTTATTTTCATATATTTTGTATTTTAATACATGAAGACATAACTTTAGTGTTCATATATACAGTGCAATTCATGAATAATTCAACATGTTTTAAATCTCTTATTTATACAATCATAAAATTTTGTGATACAAACCATCATCACATCACACTTCACATTCCATACACATCCTAACGTACCAAACACACAAATTCACGCATCAAGAACTTTACTGATCCAGCTTTAATTGGTATGCCAAAAAAACTCATGGTGAGAACCCTTCACTAGTGTCCATGGTTATGCTGCCAGCTGGAGGTCCAAATCGGCCGACGTACGTGTCAGTGGATCAGGAATACTTAAATCCACCTTCTTCAGGACTGCATACTTTCGTTAATTTATGTAGCGGAGGTAAGATGGGGAGCAGTGGTGGGCTCAACTCTGGTTTCACCACCTGTTTTTAGGCTGGGCAACCAAGGTCATTGTGGTCGGTTTACAGTATGGGGGCTAGTCAAGTGCCCCAGGCTGTGGGAGGCTGCTGGAACGGATGAGCAGCGGTGGACTTTCCTCAGGGCAACATGCTGCCTTGTTCTCTGTATCCAGCAGGATGTTGGTGTGCAGGAGATTGGGAGAGGAGCATCGGTACGCGACTGTAAGCCCTTGCAGTAAGTTTTGTTTCATACTCCTGTTCTTCCTAAATGGAGCTGGTTGCACAGGGATGTCAGGACTGGCGGCCTTTTGAGGCACCCAGTAGGGGAAAAACCTTCCTGCGTTTCCATTCTTCCCTGCTGTCGCACAGTCCTCATCAGCAATCCTCGTAGTATTGCCCTGCTCATTGTTGAAGGCTCAGGCTGCTGTTCCTCTGAGAGGGGACAGGCCTCACAGGGACAGCAGCGCAGCTGTTCACAGGAACCCTACAGGGAAAATCTCCTGGGCTTTTTCCGTCATTGCACGCTCTTTGTTTCCGTCTTAGCTGTATGGTTGTATCACCACATTTTTTCTGGACTCTGTTAACAGCTGTTATCAGCCGTGCAGGAATGCAAGATCCTTGCCTTCATCTCCAGATAGTTGGGGCAAAATGGCTGCTGCCTAGCTCAGCAGTAGCTGCTGCCCCTTCCCGCTCTGGGCCGCCAGTGCTGATGGGGACGCTTACCGCATTCCTCGAGCGTGCCGGTGTGCAGCTCCAACGTCATCGGGGATACGCTTTCAGGATGCTGGCTTCGGTCGGGACTGCCTGGAAAGCACTGTTTCACTCAGCAAATGGCAGTGCAGGCTTCTCTCAGCCACGACCGCCTCGACTGCTGTGGAGCCCTGCAATGCCGCGAAGGCTGTCAAACCTTCGAAGGAGTGGGCAGAGCTCCTGGGGGCCCCGCCTGCCCTTCCTGCTCACCGTCTCCACACAGTAAGAGGCTGACAGCTCACAAGGCAGAGGATGCAGGAGGATCTGCTGTCTAGTCTAGGAAACCCCTCAGTGGCATAGAGGGGTTGAACAAGGATGTACTATTAAAAACTCAAGGAACCGTGGCTGCCACGGAGAAAGAAAGGCAAACTTCAATTCCGGAAATCTTTGCTGGTAAACGTACTGGGCTACATCTGAAGTAGCAGGGTAAGTCCTCTTCCCCTGTACTCCCCACTGTCCCTCTCCCCCCGGCTACGGATGAACATAACATTTTTGCAGAGCCAGTGTGGACTGAGTTTTTGTGCCAATGGGAAATGGAAAAGGAAAGGGGAAAGTTCATGGAAATGGGAGAAAGGGTGGGAGAAAGAGAGCTTTCTATCAAGATGGCGGGGCTGGGGCTGTGGCTTAGGGGTTAATACTCAGAACTCTTGCATTGTTAGTTGGTGGCTTGAATAGGGGAGACAAGTGCTGTCCCCCGGGGATGGATCAGGATCTAGGGGCAGAAGAGGGATTCCCTGAAGCAGCTGAAAAATTCTATTCCTTGTCTGATGACTCAGACCTCTCAGGCCTCAGTGAGGAAATGACGGATGATGATTCAGCTCCTTATACATGGGGCTATAGCCAGAGTGGGGGAAAGGCAAAACCCTCAACAAAAAAAGCAGCTCTCCCTCTCAAAAAGAAAGAGTGAAAGAGCAAGAAGGAGCAGGAAGGATTCCGGTATGGAGTTAAGCACCTCCAGATAATTGAAGTGGGATTAGTCTGCACCTCGCCAGATTTATAGCGATGTGGAGGGAGAGAGATCTGGTAACCACGGGGGCTCCACTACCAGATTCAAATCCTGCACCCACATTCGACACAGACCTTTTCTATGCTGAAACAGATGCAGTCCGAGGCAAGGGTTGAACATAAGAAAATACAAGGCGCAGTGCGAAGTCACCAACATTTGTGCTGAGATGGCAGAGCGGGTCACCTTAGTGGAGGAGTGGACAGCGGCAGCAGATGCAGTGGTGGCAACAGTAGAGAAAAACAAAGGCTACAAGAAACACAGTTGTCGATGTGATGTGGAAGATGGAAGATTTTGAGAACCGGCAGTGTAGAAACAACTTGCGGTTTCTTGGCATGCAGAAAATGTGGAGGGAAGCGGCATCAGACACTTCATGCTCGAGCTTCTTAAGGGTGCCTTTCCCGAGTTTGCCCGATGAGATTGGGAGTCTGAAGTTCAAAGGGTTCACCAATTCCCCGTGACCCCAAGAAAAACTCCTCTCTCCAGCCAGAAGTCCAAGAGCCATCCTGGTTTACTTCGTAATTTCCTTCTAAGCCAGGCGGTCTTCGACAGGCAAGATCAGAAGCAAAGAGATCATATGACGGGCATACCTTTTTTGTCCTCCCTGACTTTTGCCATGTGACAGTCGAGAGGAGAGGGAGACTCTGGCTGTAATTTTCTCCCTTCCAAAAGACTGGATGTCAAGTATTTTAGCTAAATCCGGCTCATCTAAAGGTAATCTTCAAAGGAAATACCCAGACTTTTCTCTCGAAGATCAAGTCACAAGAATATTTGAAGGAAATCTTTAATGAAACTGGTCTGGGCTGATAAAAGATTCCTTTTTTGTACCTCTGGCACAAAATGAGTATTCGGTGAGGTCATAGTATATGCTTCCTTTTAGGGGATTTTCATTTGCTTGAAAATGTACTTTGGAGGTCTATTTGAAAGGTCTATCTAGGATCAGAGGCCTTGTCCCTTTTGCTGGATGTTTCCTTCCCTTTTTTCTCTACTCTTCACTGTTTTTCATTTTTTGAGCTTGACTAGGGGCTGAGTGGTTCCGTCAAGGGGGTGCGGGAAGTAGGAGTTGCATGTGGGTTGGCACTAGGGTCAGAAGTGACCTGTTTGCTCATGGTATGGGGTGAGGGGTGGGAGGGGGGCAGAATTGGGGAGGGTGTTTAGGTGGAGGGGATCCAAGCACAGTTATGGGTTGAGTTTGTGGTCGGCAACCTTCAGGCAACTTTATTTGTTATTAAAAAATGACTAGTTTAAGAATGGCCTCAATTAATATCTGTGGCCTAAACAAAATTCAGAAGAGACAAAGGGTTAATATTGTTGGGCAGTACTTAAAAGCTGATATACAGGAATCTCATGTGGAGGGGTCCAAGAAACATCTATTGGAACTCACTGGATATCAAGTTATCTCCAGGATGCTGCAAGGTACCCGTACTGGTGGGGTGGCAATGCTTGAACGTAAAGGCAAGATCCTATTCACTGGATCTATGGCATATAAACTCGGAAGTTGGTCCATTGTAGAATGCACTCATGATGGAGAGGGGTTTACACTGTATTCTATATACGGCCCTGTCACTGATGATTCAGCACTATTGGACTAGATCAGTGTCAAATTGGTGGGGTGGCCTATGCCTCTAGTTGTATGTGGGGATTTTAATAATAATCTAAAAAGGGAGGCCTTGCTGTCAAGTGCTGCATGGTATCAAGGGCGTAAGCCCAAGGTCTTCCGGGCATTGGCTTAGTTGGTTAATCTGCATGGGCTTCTTGGCGTGTGGTCTGACAAATAACCACTAGACCCAAGCTATACCTATTATTCTGCCCCTCATAAGGTCCATGTGTACCTAGACTACCTTTTTATATCCAGTAGGTTGATCTCCGCCTCGTGTATATTTAAATATCCACGGGTGATGTCAATTTATAATCCCCTTGTGTTAGAACAGGATATTCATGATACTTTACAATCTAACAGGGGATGGTTGTTTCAAAGGGCTCTGCTGCTGAAAGAGGATTATATTTCACGTATTTGGGAGAGGATACCGCTATTTAGGGCTGAAAATCTAGGGACTGCTCCCATCAAAGTTGTGTGGGCGAATTTTAAAGCCGGTATTTGTGGGGAAACTATGAGATATAGCTGTAATAGGCAGAAAAAGAGAAACACCAACTGCAGGGACTCTATCAGAGACTAGCGCAAGCAGAGGCAGGTCTGGTGGAGGCTGTTACTAGTGGTCTTGACATCGAGGCAGCCCAGCTTCAGGTTATATTAGCCAAAACCGCTATAGGGGACATCTGGGCTAAAAATACGGCCGAAAAATACACAGTATGGAAAAATAAAACCTATGAATTGAGTGAAAAGGTGGAGTGTACCTTTGCTTTTCATGCTAGACAACAGGCAACGTACGGCGATATTAAACAAATCTTAGATCCCGAGCTGGGTCCCATTTCTGAAGCAGGTGGGATACTCTCCGCCTTCCAAAGTTTTAATCAAAAGCTGTATGCAGAGGAGAAAGTAGATCCGGAAAGGATAGAGTTATATTTAGATCAGGTGTCTATGGATAGACTGGGAGGGGAGGATCAGGAGCTTTTAGATCTACCCATATCAATAGAAGAAATCAAAGTAGCAGCAGTGGGATTAGCATCTGGAAAAGCCGTGGGGACAGGTTTTATCCCGGGGGAATTTTATAACGTTTTTGCCTCCACCCTTAATAACCTCATATTAGAGGTATTCTAGGCGATTCAGAAGGGCAATCCTCCTCCTGACTCATGGGCTTCGGCTAGGATGGTAGTATTGGCAAAAAAGGGAAACCATTGAATCAGCTAGGATCTTATCGGCCCATTACGTTAATCAATTCTGATACTAAGCTTTTTGCTAAAATCTTAGCCTCAAGACTATCTATGGTTATTAAAAAAATTGTCTCACCCATACAACACAGATTTATCCCAGGGATGGGCACCACAGACCACATCCACCAGGTAATCACTCTATTTGGTGTGGCTAAAATCCAAGGAGACCCTATGGCGTTGTTGTTATTAGATATTGAGAAAGCGTTCAATAGGGTCTCCTGGCCCTATTTGTGGGCGATATTAGAGAAGAAGGGTCTAAGCACGGATTTTATAGCGTGGGTTAAGATGCTAGATATTAAACCTATAGCTAAAATCTCTCTCATGGGGGGAGTCAAAGTTGGTTAGAATCCAGCGGGAGACAAGGCATGGCTGTCCGTGTTCCCCCTTTTTATTTGCCCTCTATATAGACCCTTTAATCCTCTGGATTCAAGGTAATGCCTTAATGACACTGAGGGTAACTAGGGGCTGGGAGACGAAAATTCTAGCTTACGTAGATGACTGTACGATTTTTACCCCTGCCCCTAACGAAGCAGTCATGGAGATTGAAGAGGAGGCTGATTGCTTTGGACACATCAGGGGATAAAGACTTAATAGGGATAAAACTCAAATACTTATTAATGAAAACATTACGTTTGAGGATATACGGGTGGTCCCCAACACAATATACCTGGGCGTTAATAATAGCACTGATGTGGATGATGTGGTGAAGGGTAATTTGGGTCTATTCATTTATAAAACCAAAGCCGAACTGTTAAAATGGAATAATCTTAGACTTTCCCTGATTGGGAAGTGCAACTTAATCAAAATTATGTTTCTTCCAAGAATTTTGTATTTCTTTAGGGCTATACCCCTTGAGGTGAATAATTCATGGACAGGATGATTGGGCGGTTTCTTTGGACATATGCCAGGCCCCGGAGGGCCCTGAAGTTCCTTTCCCTCCCCATGGAATGGGGCGATGGACCACACCAAACTTCTGATTGTATTACTGGGTCTCGACACTACAACAAATAATACTCCTGTTGTTTGATCTGCCTCAAGAAGAGCTCAGTCGGAATATTGTAACCTCATGTTTTTAATTAACCCTTGGAGCTGTGGTTCGTGGCTGCTTGTTCCGGCAATTCGAGTTTGGCTATTTTAAAAAGGTTAGGTTCAAGACACTTATATATGCAGTTAGTGTATGGACTAGTATTAGAAAAAAACTCGGGTTACTTGCTTCAGTTTGTATACCCCTCTTTATGATAATTTTCTATTACCGGATATATTTCACAGCCCATATATTAAACGATGAAGGACAAATTTTGGTCCATTTTTGGGGGGGAATTTCTTCATTGATAAGAGTTTTACAACTTTTGTAAACCTGAGGAGTAAGTTCCTCTTAGGGAATAACAAATTCTTCAAATTCCTGAAAATTAGGGACTTCATAGGGAAGAAAAAGGGGAGGTGGAGAGGGGTTTAACAGGTGTCAACTTCTAGATGTACTAGCTAGGCACAAATCTTCGATCGGAGACATATACAGACTGTTAAAGGATAGGATGGGGGTTGATATAGAGAAACATGCTGCTCGATATGCGAGGTTCCTACAATCAACAGAGGACACACACTCCTCCTTAGAATTAGCCTAGTCAATACTGGTGCATATGCTGGCAGAATGTCCGGGTCTAGTGAATCTGAGAAGGGAGATATCTCTTTTTTGTTTTGTTGCAATTAAACCTGGGGATCAAAGTTACCCCCCTAATTGATCTTGTTAGGAGCCCAGGAGCAGGAGCAGGAGGCTCTTCCCTTGGCTCTCCCCATGGATGTGTTTTCTTTTTTTTTTTTTTTTTGCCATGGCAGTACTTAGACTATGCCTGGCAACAGCTTGGCTTGACCCGGCACCTCCGTCATTTAATCATTTGTTGGCTCAGTTAATCTTAGCTTATCATATCAAGAGGGTTGTCTATGGACGCAAAGGTATCTGAGCGTGGAAAAGCGGGCTTCAGATCTGGGCCCCTTTGAGGGATTGGCTTATATCACAAGGACAGGAATCAATTTTTGTTACGGTATCTTTGATGTGTTATGAGGTTGTTATTATGTATGTAAGTCTTACTATATCTCCTGGCTACTATTTCAACCTGTATCTGGTTATCTGTGTCTGTTGCTTTGTGTTTGCTTGGATGTAGGGGAAAGGGAAATTTAATGTTTTGAAAGATACAATAAATACGGTTAAAAAAAAGATCCTTGCCTTCATCTCCAAATGGTCGGGGACTCGAACAAGGGGGTTTTCTGGGGATTTACGCCAAACAGCGATCACTAGCCGGGGGAACTCCCTGTGGGAGCTCCTTAAACAGTCGGCCATCTTAGATTAAGTAATAAGGTAATTATTGTTAATCTGTTGGAAATATGGGCTGTTGCACTGTAGCATTTAAAAGTGTATCAATGTTTTGATGATGCTTTGGTGCAAATGTGCTCATGCAGTGAGTTAACCAGGAAAACAGTTCTTTGGCCAGATAATACAATCTATTTCTTTTATTTTATTTATAAAGTTTTATATGGAACGAACCAGATCCCGAGGTATATCAGAGCGCTTTACAAAGAAAGGGAGGAAGGACATAAATCCAGTATTGACCACAAGTAAGAATATACAACTGGAATAATCGCGTGTTTCCTAGACAAGTGAATCACAGAGAATAATATGAAAAACCTGAATATAACAGGCTACGAAGGGGGACACAAAATCCAGCAAAGACGAGCAGCATCACATGAGGGTACAATGGTTGTAGGAGCAGTGGTCTTGAGCAAGTAATCCAAGACCAAATTAAGGTAAAAATGTGTTCATTAGGAATCTTTTGGCTTTAAGTTTGAAAACGGTAGTTGAAGAGATTCTGCGAACCTCCGGTGGAAGAGAGTTTCAAATCCTTGGAGCAGTGCCGGAGAAGGCCCGGAGAGCGGTTGCCTTTTTCTTAAGGATGGGTAGTTTCAGGAGGAGAGTGATAGCGCTTCTTGATGCTCTCCCACCACAGGATAATTCAAGCTTTTGGGCAAGGTACCTGGGAGGTTTGAAATGCAGGGTTTTGTGTGCTGGAACGGCAATCTTAAGCTGAATTTGCGCTTCATAACCGATTTTGGGATAGGGGATATGTGCCTTGATTCTTTGTGAAGGAAGTACGAGAACCATTTTAACACCCGACCTGAGAAACCCATCCTGTTCTTCACAATGGATAGGAGGTTGTCGTGGTTCACCGTGTCAAAAGCGGAAGAAAAGGTCCAGGAGGATTAGGAAGCATGAGTGATTTTTAGGTATGGGCGAATTTTGCGGATCTGCGGCCCGCAAAATTCACGCAAAATCGCAAAACAATCTGCGAATTTGCAGATATTCCCGCGAACTCGCTGATTTGTTTGCGATTTGCACTCTACTCAACTGGAGTACTGGAGTACTCTACTGGCTAATCAGTAAGTGCTACCTCGTTGGGTAAATGTATAGTGCTTTTCCTACACTGCAGCTGCGTAAAGGGCCAGAAGATTTGTCTCCACTGACCATGTGTGCCTGTAACTTTTCCACCACGCCAAAAGGCGCCGAGGTCCGTTGAGTGAGCTGTCCATCATAGTTGGGAAAGGGCGGGAAGACGTTTGATACCGCTAGTGTGTGGTGCGGGGCTTCTATGCGTGTCAACATGCCTCTTGTGAATAAAGGGTCAGAGAGCGAGCAGGGAAGCAGGTGAGGAGAAAGCAGCCTCCTGGTCACAGGAACTATACGGGGATTGCGCTTGAGAAACTCATGGATGCAAAGACCTCCCTCGAGTATTACAGCTAATCTTTGATGGCAGATATGGGGTTAAAGCACACATGCCCAGCCTCGACCGTGCTCACTAATGTTTTGGGCTGATTAAAACGTTACTGAATTTGAGCTTCAACTCGGGCACCTGCTTTATTTATATCTGTAAGTGCTTCCTGTTGAGGTTTAATTTTTGGCCCACAGGAAGCACTTACAGAGTTAAGGCAGGTGCCCGAGTTGAAACTAACTTTGTAACCATTTTAGAATGGCGCCGGCAAACTGCCAGAGTTGAAATTGCAACTTCAAATCTGGCAGCTTGCCGGTGCCATTCTAAAATGGTTACAAGGATAGCTTCAACTCGAGCACCTGCCGTAACTGTAAGTGCTTCCAGTGGGCCCAAAAAAAAAATCCACCCGTGAGCGGATTTGCGGATTTTTCGGCAATTTCGCGAGATTCGCGGATCGCAAAATTTCAGAAAATCCGCAAATTCCGCAAGCGGAATGGATTTTTGGCCCACACTTAGTCATTTTGATCAAGCATTTTCAAGATGTCATCCATCACATGCCTGAGAGCCGATTCGTTACTGTACCCCTTCCAGCAGCCGGATTGATGCTGGTCTAGTATGCATTTTTCAAGTAGTTTGGATAATGTGGGGATGTTGGAGATAGGGCGGAAATTATTACGGTCAGAGTTATCTGCATAAGGTTTTTTTAAAATAGGTGACACCTACGCTGCTTTTAGGCAGTCTGGAATCATGCCTTGTGAAAGAGAAGCATTTACAATCCTTGGCCAGGTGGGGATGAGTGCATTCTTTATTTCTTTGAAGATGGCCAGAGGCAGCGGGTCACTAAAGTGCTTAGATGGATTGATGTTCTGAAGAATCTTGTTGATGTCTTTTTCATTGAAAGGGGTAAAGGTGTCCCATGTCACAATATTCTTGGTATTCAGGCTGATAGGTTTGCTCTTTTATGAGAGGTCAAGGGGTGGTACGGACCCAGGGGATGGTAGGAGTGCCTTCTTGGTAGCGAGATCAATGGAGATGAGCCTTGATTTCTCAGTGAAGAAAGCAGCAAGATCTTTTCAAGAAGGTGGGCTGCCTCCAGATTCAGAGTTGTTTGGGCCTTCAGTAGATTGCTGTTTGACCAACTCAAATAGTTTCTTGGGCTCGTTTGCAGCTTGATCCTGTTGATGTCTGAAGTAGTCTGCCTTGGCACTCTTGATTTGTTTGCGGTAAAAGCTTCTAACCTCTCTAAGGAGTTTTAGTTGTTCCAAGAAGGGATTTGATCTCCAGGAACATTCACCTGCCCTAAGGTTGCAGCGTTCCGTGTTTAAATTGTCATTGTACCAAGGTTTGGATATTTTTGGTGAGGCTTTTTTTTGTTGGAGCGGTGCAATGTCGTCCAGGATGATGGAGATGGTCGAGTTGTAGGAGTCAATGAGTAACTGAACATCAATTAGTGGGCTGCTAGATCAACTGAGTTTATTGATCTGAGGTCCCTTTTCCAGACCTTTGATTTCATTGGTTGGGCCTTCATCAACGCCACCTCCCTGTTTATATAAAACACGATACAGTGGTGATCGGACCAGTCGCAAGGGGTAATGGTGTCCAATGTGATAATCTGCCCTTTCGAGATAATGAGGTCTAGAGTTTAACCTTTGTTGTGAGTTGGTTGGTCACAGTGCTGAGTCACTTCTTGATCATTCAAAAATGTTGTAAGGCATGTTACCGCTTGGTCATTGGAGTTAGACCAGTGAAGGTTGAAATCACCAAGGAAAATTTGGGACACGACTGAGTCGACATTGCCAGAGGTGACTTCCATTAATTGCTCGATGAAGGGGAGATTGTCTCCCGGGGGTGATAAAAAGTGCGATGTTTGCAAACCGGCAGGTTATTACTAGAGACGCTGAGACAAAGGTATTCATAGGAGGAGGGTGAAGATGACTCTAAGTGAGAGTTTGAAAGTGTGATCCTATGAATAAACGCTATGCTATTCTATTCTAGAAGATCAGATTACCTCCCTCCTGAATAAATCATTGGAAACAGGGACGGGACCAGCCAGTTTTAAGGAAGCTCGAGTGAAGCCATTGATAAAGAAGCCAGGAGCTGATTCTACCATCTTGAAAAACTATAGGCCTATTTCCCAATTGCCGTTCTTGTCCAAAGTCCTGGAACAACACGTGCTGAAGTCACTGGCCTCGTTCCTGGAGTCTCACCACCTTTTCCAGGAGCGTCAGGCGGGATTTCGTGCACACCATAGCACCGAGTTGGTGATGCTCTCGGTGCTGGATGAGCTTAGGGGGATGGCTGACAGTAAAAAACCGAGCGCCCTGATACTTTTAGATCTTTCAGCGGCATTCGATACTGTCAGCCACACCCTACTTCTGGACAGGTTGGCCAAGTTCGGTATCCGGGATAAGGCCTTTCAATGGCTTCAATCCTTCCTATCAGGGAGGACGCAGCGAATTCAGTTGGGGGATTGTCTATCGGAGGTGGGTAATTTGACGTGCGGAGTTCCACAGGGCTCCGCACTGTCCCCAGTATTATTTAATCTTTATATGCAACCACTGATCAACTCCCTGGTAGACATGGGTTGCCATGTTTTTAACTATGCTGACGACACCCAGCTGCTACTCAGCATAGACAATACTGTCTCTGCACAGAAGTATGCTCAGGATATTCTTAGATTTGTAGTCAGTTGGATGACGGCAAATCTACTGAAAATCAATCCTGAAAAGACCGAGGTGTTAGTGGTTTCGACCACAAGTTCGCCATGGAGTGACCTATACTGGCCTCAAGAACTGGGCCCCACCCCAATACCCTGTGACAAGGTGAAAAGCCTTGGAATTAAAATTGACAGCGAATTGTCAATGATTAGCCAGATCTCTTCGGTTGTAGGGACCTGTACTGGTCTGATTAGACAATTGCGCAAATGAGTCCCCCTTCTTTCTACATCCATGCTTCGCACTGTAGTTTCGGCCACAATCATCTCGAGGCTGGATTACGGGAATGCTCTCTATTTGGGTCTACCTAAAAATCTGACCAATAGATTGCAGATTGTTCTGAATGATGCTGCACGACTCATCTTCAGACTCCCAAGGAGATCCCATGCTTCTCATTTGCTTCAGAACCTACATTGGCTCCCTATTAGACAAAGGGCTGAGTTTAAAAGCCTTTGTACTGCTCACAAGGCAATTTATGGGCAAGCACCTGCCTATATTAAGGAACGTCTGCAGATTTATAAACCGGAACGAACTTTGAGGTCATCTGATGCTCAGTTGTTAGTCTGCCCAAGGTTTAAACTGACAACGAAGGGCAGGAGATCTTTTTCAGTCTTGGTTCCTCAAATTTGGAACAGACTACCCGAGGCCCTCCGGAAAGAAGGTAATTTACTACGTTTTAGGAAATCATTAAAAACATTTTTATTTAGGGAAGCTTTGACTCATATTAATTTGTACACGGTACTGTCTCTTTGATCTATTTAAGTGTTGTTTTGTCCTCTGGTCATGAGCGCCTTGAGACCTGCCGGTGAGTTGGCGCTATAGAAACCGAAATAACAATAACAATAACAATATACCACCCCCCAGCTTCCGGGATCTGTCTAGCCTAATTATGTCATGAGTAGGAGATACTAGAAGGTCTAGGAAAGGGGTGGAGGTGGGATTTAGCCATGTTTCAGTGAGGATGATAATGTCTAAATCTTTGTATTTGATGAGGTCAAATATGTCTGAAGCGTGTTTATTGGCTCACCTGTAATTGAGTGGTACACATTTAAGTCCAGGAGGATGAGTGTATGATGGAGACTGATTAACATTCACTCTCTTGAGGTTGTCTTTATTGATGACTCTAGGATTGTAAGGAGGTTCTCTGTATGGGTTGGAAAGGATGGATTGTATGTTGTTCGGCAGGATCAAGTTGCAATGGGACCTGGTAGAGTAAGAGTTGTGCAGGTCATTGAGTTCAGTGGGTGCAAAGTTTTCTCACATCTCTGGGGCAGTATGGCGTGTTAGCTAAGGAAATGGTTTGTGAGACAGGGGGGGCTAAGCCTGACCCAAGCGATCACTCCCAGTATGGGGGGCTCTAGGCAGGTTTGTAGAGGTGAGGAGGGATCTGATCACGGTGAAAAGGTCATGTGAGAGAGCTTTCAGGTCACGTAGTTCAGTAGCGAAGAGGTGCAGCTGAAGAGATATATCATCCAGACGCGTAACCCAGTCAGAAAGGGGCATGGGGTTTGTTGGGACAGCGAGCGGAGAAAGAGGGCCTTGGTGTAGGCCCTTGGGGTCCAAGGTGATGGGGAGAGGCTCCTGGGGAGGGAGTTGATCCAGAGGGACTAGCGGAGATCCTTGACCTTTAGATAACACGATAGGCGGCATGTGAGCGAGCGATATGCCCATTGAGCTGAGGGTCAGATACAGTCCGGACAGGAAAGCCAGCCAACATAGAGTAAAACCAAGAAAGAATCAACATTGTTCAAGATGCATAGTTTGATGTTTAAACATGTTTTTACTAAAGACACATCTTCTAAACGTTTGTTATTTTTTGTCTCCCATTGCAGGTTGAGCCGTCAACTTACTTGTTACTTAATATGCAATGACAATGAAGGCCATGCATGATTCTTGTGAAGTGTGGTGAAGTTTGTTAGCAGATGATTTCTGCATCTGTGTCTGAAGACCCCAACAGTCTGTCTCCTTGATGACTACTAAGTGGGTTGAGCTTTTTAATTCATATATTGTGTTAGGAATGGAACAACTGCCTGTAGGTGGTTTTTAGGTTGAGCCTGAGCAGCACATGCGCTGCTCTGCGAGGCAAGCTGTATTCAGGTATGGACGTGAAACTCCACCAACTCTCCACCCATATTTTTTATTGGCTTGTGTCATTGCCATTTCGAAACTGTGGATTTTCATTTGTTAATAGGCTTAGTAGTCCCTCCTTAGTACGACATAGTCTCATTTTGTAACCTCCAATGGCGACACCCCCTGTTCCATGTGTTGTTACTCAGTAGGTTTAATTACAGCATCTGAGCACTATATCGTTAAATGGCAGGACACGTTCTCTCCCAAAGCTTTATTATTTTTATTTCATGGCACGTGGCGGCCGCGCCTTTGATTTATTTGCGCCGCCGAACACCGCTGCACGGGATTTTTTTGTTTTACCATTTATTCCTTTTTTTTTAACTCCCCCATCCCGCACTCTCCCTTTAATCGCGGCCGTATCCCTTTCCTTAGACACGCCACATCTAAGGAAAGGGGCGCGGCTGCCATTAAAGAGAAACAACAGCATGGAGCGCGTTTACCAAAAAACCCATTTGTTTGTCAATTTGACAAACAAATGCTTTTTTTTCATGAAAGCACTCCATACCGCGCTTTCACTTTAATGGCGCCCGCACCCCTTTCCTTAGGCATCTAAGGAAAGGGGCGCAGCCGACACTAAACAAGCATATGTAATGAAATAGGTATTGCATTTACAAGAGTGTCATAAATGCGAGACCTTTTGCATTGCAAATGCTTGTTTCAAGGTAGCATGATAGTGGAGGATAAACAAAAACTAGCTGCACTTTAAGAAGAGCATGAAACCCATGGACCATCAGATTGTGGGTGTGGTGATTTGAGACCTGGGAGTGCTCTGGAGCTGTCTGCTCAATTGTTGTTGTTGGAAATCCTTTGAATCACCGTCTTTGGTGTCTACAGAATGTATGGTCTGGTGGTGCGGATCTGTGCAAATGGTTCGGTTTGTATGATATTATGCGGGGTTGTTTGAATTGCTTGTTTGCCATTGTATCTGATTTCTTCTCGCTCTGTGGTTATTGACAGATTGAATCTTCTGAGTAACAGTACATTTTTATTCATTGTTTAATTGTATTGTGTATGGGCTGCTGGGATCGAGTGAACTTCAGTGGATGTTGTTTGAGGAGACTGGGCATTGCGGCTATGTGGCATGGTGGATTTTTACTTTCTTGAGATTTCATTCTTTCAATCATGCCATTTGTATAGCGCACTACTCACCCGGGAGGGTCTCAAGGCGCTTGGGGGGAGGGGTATGCTACTGCTCGAACAGCCAGGTCTTGAGTTGTTTCCTGAAAGCGAGATGGTCCTGGGTCAGCCGAAGGTGGATGGGGAGGGAGTTCCAAGTCTTGGCAGCCAGGTAAGAGAAGGATCTTCCTCCGGCGGTGGCTCTTCGGATGCGTGGTACGGCTGCGAGGGCGAGGCTGGTGGACCGTAGCTGGCGGGTGGGCGTGTAGAAGGTCAGGCGGTCGTTGAGGTACTTGGGGCCCAGGTCGTGGAGAGACTTGTGTGCGTGGGTGAGGAGCCGGAACGTGATCCTCTTGTCGACGGGGAGCCAGTGCAGGTTCCTCAGGTGGCTGGAGATGTGGCTGCGTCGGGGGACATCCAGGATGAGTCGGGCGGAGGTGTTCTGGATGCACTGGAGTCTTTTCTGTAGCTTGGCTGTGGTTCCGGCGTAGAGGGCGTTTCCGTAGTCCAGTCGGCTGGTGACGAGTGCCTGGGTGACAGTCTTCCTGGTCTCGTCGGGATCCAGCGGAAGATCTTGCGAAGCATACGCAGGGTGTTGAAGCACGATGAGGAGACGCCGTTGACTTGTCTGGTCATCGAGAGGGAGGGGTCCAGGATGAAGCCCAGGTTGCGTGCGTGGTCGGTTGGCTTGGGTGCGGTGCCCAGGGCTGGGGGCCACCAGGAGTCGTCCCAGGCGGAGGGCGAAGATCCCAGGATGAGGACTTCCATCTTGTCCGAGTTCAGTTTCAGGCGGCTGTCCTTCATCCACTCGGCGACGTCTTTCATCCCTTCGAGTAGGCAGGTTCTGGCAGTGTCGGGGTCTCTGGTGAGGGAGAGGATCAGCTGGGTGTCGTCGGCGTAAGAGATGATGTTGAGGTTGTGCTGGCGTGCGATGATTGCGAGAGGTTTCATGTAGATGTTGAAGAGGGTGGGGCTGAGTGAAGATCCTTGCGGGACGCCGCAGATGACTTCGGTGGCCTCGGAGCAAAACGGGGGGAGGCGGACTCTTTGTGTTCTTCCGGCGAGAAACGAGATGATCCACTCCAGTGCCTTCTCTTGGATACCGATGTTGCTGAGGCGCTGGACTAGGGTGCGGTGGCAGACCGTGTCGAACGCAGCGGAGAGGTCCAGGAGGATGAGGGCCACTGTTTCCCCCTTGTCGAGCAGGGTCCGGATGTCGTCGGTGGCTGCGATGAGGGCGGTCTCGGTGCTGTGGTTGGCTCTGAAGCCAGACTGCGAGGGGTCGAGGGATCCGTTCGTCTCGAGGAAGGCGGTCAGCTGTCTGTTGACGATCTTCTCGATGACTTTAGCAGGAAAAGGGAGGAGCGAGATGGGGCAGACGTTTTTGAGATCGGTGGGGTCCGCTGTAGGTTTCTTCAGGAGGGCGCTGATCTCGGCGTGCTTCCAGCTCTCCGGGAAGGTGGCGGTGTTGAAGGAGGCGTTGATGATGTTCCGGAGTTGGGGTGCAATGGTGGAGTCGGCCTTGTTGAAGACGTGGTGTGGGCAGGGGTCGGTCGGTGATCCGGAGTGGATGGTGTTCATCGTGCGGGCTGTGTCTTCGGTGGTCACCGTGGTCCAGGTGCGAAGGGTGGCGGTGGGGGGCGTTGGTTCGACGGTTGGGTGCGTGGGTGGGGCGCCGAAGCTGTTGTGGATGTCGGCGATCTTGCGGTGGAAGAACGAGGCGAGGGAGTCGCAGAGGTCTTGTGACGGAGTGATGTCGTTGTAGCCGGTGCTGGGGTTGGAGAACTCCTTGACGATAGTGAAGAGCTTTTTGCTGTCGTGGGCGTTGTTGTCCAGTCGTTCCTTCAGGGATTTCTTCTTGGTGGTGCGGATGAGCTGGTGGTGCTTGCGGGTAGCGTGTTTGAGGGCGGTCATGTTGTTGGTGGTCCGGTCGAGGAGCCAGGCTTTCTCGAGGGTGCGGCAGGTCTTCTTGGAGTCCTTGAGGTCGTCGGTGAACCAGGATGCCTTCTTGCTTCTGGGTCTGCTGGGAGGGTTCTTTAGTGGCGCGAGGTCGTCGGCGCAGGCGGTCAGCCACTGTGTGAAGTTGCGGGCTGCTTCGTTGGGGTCCGTTGTGTTGGCGGTTGGGCTCTGGCTGAGGGAGGTGGTGAGCTGGTCTGCGGTGGTCTTGCTCCAATTCCTGTGAGGTACCTGTTGTGGGTGGTGGTGTGTCGTGGATCTTTTGAAGCTGAAGTGGACGCAGCTGTGGTCGGTCCAGTGGAGTCCGGTGGCGTGGCTGAAGGTGATGTACTTGCTGGAAGAGAAGACGGGATCAAGCGTGTGGCCGGCGTAGTGGGTGGGGGTGTTGACCAGTTGCTTGAGTCCGAGGTTGGCGAGGTTTTCCAGCAGGGCGGTGGTGTTGCGGTCCTTGTTGTTCTCCAGGTGGAAGTTGAGGTCCCCGAGGAGAATGTAGTCAGTGGAGGGGAGGGCGTGCGGGCTGATGAAGTCTGTGATGTCTTTGCTGAATTGTGTGCGTGGTCCCGGGGGTCTGTAGACGAGGGTGGCTCTGAAGGTCGTCTTAGGGTCGGTGTGAATCTGGAAGTGGAGATGTTCGGCTGCGGCGAAGGAGTCGTTGGCGTCGGTCGTGATGCGGATGGTGTTCCTGTGGACGATGGCGATGCCACCTCCGGTCTGGTTGATGCGGTCCCTCCTGATGATCTTATACCCGTCCGGGATGGCGATGGCGATGTCGGGTGCAGAGGAGGCGTTCATCCAGGTTTCCGTGAGGAAGGCGACGTCCGGTGATGTAGTGTCGAGGAGGTTCCAGAGTTCCACGGCGTGACTGTGGACGGAGCGGGTGTGGATCAGGATGCACTTGAGGTGGTTGCTGCTGGTGTTTGTCTTGGCGGGTGCGGGGCAGGTTCGGAGGCAGGTGAACTTGCAGGTGCAGCAGGTGAAGGGTCCGTGGGTGCGTCTCGGGGTGGCTCGGCAGCAGGCGTGGGTCCGGCCGGCATTGAGTGCGTTGAGAGTGGTGGCGTCGTAGGTCAGTCGGGTCGTCTTGCCTCGGCGGGGAGGGCCAGGGGTCCTGACGCTGGGAGCGGGCCAGGCGCGGGCCAGGCGCGGACGGGCGCAGTCGGGCTTACCTTTGGCGCACCTTCGGCGCTCAATCGGTGCTCCCGCTGCGCGCGTCTGCTGCGCGGTCGCTCTGGGGGCGTCATAAGTAAGGAGCCGGGAGGGAGGAGCAGCTGGGTGGCGGGAGCGGGGCGGCGAATGGAATCACAGGGGGGCGGGGCCGCAGGGCGGCAGCGGCGGGAAATTCCAAGAAGCAGCGGGCAGCGGGAAATTCCCAGGAGCAGCGGGAAATTCCCAGGAGCAGCGGGCAGCGAGCGAAGGAATCTGCAGGCAGGAGGCGGCAAAGGCAGGCAGGAGCAGCAGCAGTGAGTGGGGCGACCAAGCCCTGTGGAGGGCTGAGCGGTCACACTCTGTGGTCCCCTACGGTCCCCTTAAGTAAGGAGCCGGGAGGGAGGAGCAGCTGGGTGGCGGGAGCGGGACGGCGAATGGAATCACAGGGGGGCGGGGCCGCAGGGAGGCAGCGGCGGGAAATTCCAAGAAGCAGCGGGCAGCGGGAAATTCCCAGGAGCAGCGGGAAATTCCCAGGAGCAGCGGGCAGCGAGCGAAGGAATCTGCAGGCAGGAGGCGGCAATGGCAGGCAGGAGCGGCAGCAGTGAGTGGGGCGACCAAGCCCTGTGCAGGGCTGAGCGGTCACACTCTGTGGTCCCCTTAAGTAAGGAGCCGGGAGGGAGGAGCAGCTGGGTGGTGGGAGCAGGGCCGCGAATGGAATCACAGGGGGGCGGGGCCGCAGGGAGGCAGCGCGGGAAATTCCAAGAAGCAGCGGGCAGCGGGAAATTCCCAGGAGCAGCGGGCAGCGAGCGAAGGAATCTGCAGGCAGGAGGCGGCAAAGGCAGGCAGGAGCGGCAGCAGTGAGTGGGGCGACCAAGCCCTGTGGAGGACTGAGCGGTCACACTCTGTGGTCCCCTACGGTCCCCTTAAGTAAGGAGCTGGGAGGGAGGAGCAGCTGGGTGGCAGGAGCGGGGCGGCAAATGGAATCACAGGGGGGCGGGGCCGCAGGGAGGCAGCGGCGGGAAATTCCAAGAAGCAGCGGGCAGCGGGAAATTCCCAGGAGCAGCGGGAAATTCCCAGGAGCAGCGAGCGAAGGAATCTGCAGGCAGGAGGCGGCAAAGGCAGGCAGGAGCGGCAGCAGTGAGTGGGGCGACCAAGCCCTGTGGAGGGCTGAGCGGTCACACTCTGTGGTCCCCTACGGTCCCCTTAAGTAAGGAGCCGGGAGGGAGGAGCAGCTGGGTGGCAGGAGCGGGGCGGCGAATGGAATCACAGGGGGGCGGGGCCGCAGGGAGGCAGCGGCGGGAAATTCCAAGAAGCAGCAGGCAGCGGGAAATTCCCAGGAGCAGCGGGAAATTCCCAGGAGCAGCGGGCAGCGAGAGAAGGAATCTGCAGGCAGGAGGCGGCAAAGGCAGGCAGGAGCGGCAGCAGTGAGTGGGGCTACCAAGCCCTGTGGAGGGATGAGCGGTCACACTCTGTGGTCCCCTACGGTCCCCTTAAGTAAGGAGCCGGGAGGGAGGAGCAGCTGGGTGGCGGGAGCGGGGCGGCGAATGGAATCACAGGGGGGCGGGGCCGCAGGGAGGCAGCAGCGCGAAATTCCAAGAAGCAGCGGGCAGCGGGAAATTCCCAGGAGCAGCGGGAAATTCCCAGGAGCACCGGGCAGCGAGCGAAGGAATCTGCAGGCAGGAGGCGGCAAAGGCAGGCAGGAGCGGCAGCAGTGAGTGGGGCGACCAAGCCCTGTGGAGGGCTGAGCGGTCACACTCTGTGGTCCCCTACGGTCCCCTTAAGTAAGGAGCCGGGATGAAGGAGCAGCTGGGTGGCGGGAGCGGGGCGGCGAATGGAATCACAGGGGGGCGGGGCCGCAGGGAGGCAGCGGCGGGAAATTCCAAGAAGCAGCGGGCAGCGGGAAATTCCCAGGAGCAGCGGGAAATTCCCAGGAGCAGCAGGCAGCGAGCGAAGGAATCTGCAGGCAGGAGGCGGCAAAGGCAGGCAGGAGCGGCAGCAGCAGTAAACTGTTGTTTATGAAAATGGAGGGAACACCTTTCACGACTGATGCAGATAGCACTTGGAGCTCTGTGGGAACTAAAGTACCATCTTGATTAAGTTTTGAGAATCTTCATTTGTCATTAGCATGATCATGTCATTATTTTGATTTTGATTGTTAAAGGGGCTTCAGAAGATGTATGTTTTCACATAGTAAGAACGTTTTATTATGGCAAGAACGGCATATAAAAAATATTTTCCTTTCAGCCGAATTACATACCACATGCTCTAATTTAAGCAAAGTGATGTACAAAACTGTTATTTCACTTAATATGTTTTTTTACATTAGAGCTTTTTCATTCTTTTCCTTTTTTATGAAAGCGAGAGAGACCCTTTGTCACCAAAGTTTTTTATTGCCATTTTATCTCTTTAATACTTCATTACAGGTAGTCTGGAGCAGTAACCTTTGGGGACAGTATCCCATGCTCTGGGCCATTCTAGGTTTTCCAGGGTCACCGAGGCCAGAATGATCAGGTAGACAAACTCTGAACCTGCTAATACGGAGCCTGTAATTTAAGAGTGGAGCTATGGGGGCTGCAGGCAGCTGCTGCGCTCTCTCTCTCCAAGAATGCATGAGGGAACAGACAATTCTCCTCCATCACCTAATCTGCCCTTCTCTGCCTCTCTTACCCTCACCACCCTCCTAAAAGGCCGTGTATGTTCCATTCATGGCACATTTACCACTAACTCCAACCACGTGGATAATGTCAGCATATTTAGGACTAATATTTCTCTCAGAAGTGGGAAACAAGTTGATTTGGGCCAGGAACGCATGGCATTTCCCATTTCAGTGGACATATCTTGTAATCCCCAGATCTGTGATTTGTGATGTTGGCCAGAATCAGAGATTCTGACCCTCTGGTATCATTATGATACTGGCTCTCCTAATGCCCACACATAAATGTAAGGATCTCGATATGAAGTCTTAATATCTTGTTGTTGTACCTTTAGCCATTTCCCTGTATTTCTTTAGTGTGTTCACTCTAGAGTACCTGTTCTTCAGCTTCTCACTTTGTAGGTGGAGTTTGGCATGAAAGACCAGTGTCTGATTCAGACATCTCAATATTCTAACTTCAGATGTTAATCCTGACTGCCAAAACAAATTGAGCTGAATATAATGACCTATTGTGATTTTCTGTGACTGGGCTCAAGTAAACAAATGCACAATTTGTTGTTACCTGCTTGGTGTTGTGGGTGTCTATTGTTCTGCCATCATTGATTGATGGAAAGAGAAAAGGCTACGACGAACGGTCCTTTCTTTGAGTTTAAAAGAGGCCCACTGAATGACACAAAGGCCCTCAATGTATGCCTTCAACCTTTTGCTTTTGCTTTTTTGGCCCATCACAACTCTCTCTCTATCTCTCTCTCTCCCTCTCCCTCTCTCTCTCTCTTCCATGTCAGAATGGGGAATACCATGCAGATCTCAGTTTACCTGGTCCAAATCCTTATGGTTGACCTCACTCTCAGTCAAATATGCTTCCATTTGCCAACTGCCTCTGAGCACAGGTGGTAAATGGAAGCAGAGCAGCTGGTGCGGGGTGGGTGGCAGAAGGCAGTAAGCGAGAATGGTCTCAGAGCATGGTAGAAGCTGCGGGTGGGTAGGGAGCAGCATTCTGTTCACCTCCTTTCCATGGATGTGGGTTGGAATAGTGCATGGGACCAAGACATTGGTGCAATTGCAGCCCTATCCATGTAGGTTTTTTACCTGTACCCAGGAAATGCTGGTGTGGGAACACTGGGCAGGTTATAATTGGGCACAGTGGTATCCTGACCAGGAATACCACACCACCTATAATGAGGGCCAATACGCTTACAGGAGGGTAGGGTTCCATTTTGTATTGCTATGGTACAACACTTATACATTTTGTTAAACAAGTTATATAATATTGAAAAAAGCACTGAAAATGGCTATCTGCTCAGAACAACGCCCCAAATAGTAAATCAGAACATAACAGTAATCTATTGCAAATGTACATCATTTGTTCCAGGCAGTTATAATCAAGAACTGCCCTAATCTGAATCCTCTCACAGCCTCTCCTCCTCTCAGACTTTCGCGCTGCATCCATTAGCAATGCGCTACCATCCCAGTTTCATGATGGACTCCCATTCACTGAGACAACATTAGGTGCAGGTTACTGATCTGAATTATGAAGGTGTCCGTCCTCAAGCAGTTCCTCTCTAATTGCAATCATCATTTCTAATTATGAAGAAGCCTGACACAATGCAATCTATCCCAGACACAGCATAGCACCGCCTTATGGTAGTCCTATTGGTGGGAAACCTCTATACATCTGCACGCCCCAGGCTTTAACACCATTGTGAAGTCTTTAGTGGGCCCAGTAGAAAACATTGCAGCAGAAGGCCTAGAAGGACCTGCTTCTGTCATGCTACTTGCAGTCAATCAATTGCTTCCACCCCTCGGGAGCTGCGAGACCACCAATTAGGTGATTATTTGTGTTAGTCTAAAACCCCAAATAAATAAATACATCAATAAATAGATGGCATCGGAGCATACACACTTAAGCGAATTTGCATAAATGAGTGTTTGTTTTATACTGAATCAGTTAATATCCTTCAATTTTGATATGCAATCACAATATAATGCAAAATACTTACAAGTATGTTATGCTATTATCAATGAGACTTTTCTAAAGTCATATAACACTGACAGGCAGATTCATCTGCCAGGGAGGAGTTCTGCTTTTAAGAACAATCCAACAAGCAAAAGTGCACTTTTGATTTAGGTCATTTTTACATTCTACAACACAATGAATGTTTATGTTTATGATTATGTTTACAGATTTGTAGAGCGCATGGCGTGGTATGGTGTTCCAAACAAGGAAAGCATATTGTTGGCAAAAAGTGGCCATGTTAAAAGCCCATGTGATTGTTCCAAGACCTCTGCGATCCCATAGCCGTGAAATTTGCCTCGAATTCATGGCATGCCGCAGGGTCTTCTGGACTGCTGAACAAAAACAGGAAAATGAAAGACTTTGCAAGCTCATCACAAAACCAGTTGGGCAGGGGTCACTTGCCAATTCCTGCATTCTCAAAGCAGCGTCACGATTCAAGGTTGGCGAGAGAGCTGCTGCACGCACACACAGCCACGAACCACGCAGAGAATGGCTTATGTTTCAGTAATAAAAGCCTGGTGCGTAGAATGGCAACTAAGCAGAAAGGTCAAAAGGACAACACATATTTAAAATGTCAGTTTTCATCACTCAGTCAGGAATAAACATGCTGCACCGAACCATGCATATTGTTGGCTGATATTTAATATAATTTCGGTTCACGAGGCTGTTAGCCATCCAACCCTTAGGTCTCCTCTTCGTATTTCCATATTCCTGGTTTTCTTTGCATTTTAAGATTTCTTTGCCCCCCTGGCAGGAAGATTTCTCACGATCAACAATGGTCGCCTAGTGTTCCCTTGGAAGGTGACCAGATGCATTATCACTGCTTATCGTTGCAGTTGTGTGCAGTGTGTAGTGAGTACTCCAAAGAGAGGGCCTGGTCTTGTGACTGTCTTCTGAAGGGCAGAGACATTGTGACTCATACATCCAGGAGCCCTCACTCCTGTCTGTTCTTTCAAAAGCCAAATATTTTTTTCCTCTGTCTTATCTTATCTTCTTGGCCTCCATGCCTGTGGTCCTGTCCAGATTGTTGGGCATCACAAGGCCAGCTTGGCGCACCATGGTTCGCCGGATCAGCACTATGATTGAGTGGAGACTCAAAGACAGTTTTTTTATACAGAGAGAAGGGAGCAGCAGCACTGTTTCAGTCCAAGAGATAAGGTGGGTTCCAGTTGCCTGTGAAGCTGGCTTTGGACCAGAGTGGTACAACTCAGGCATAAATTGCAGTGCTTGCACTCCACAAGTTTTACATTATCCAAGATGGAGTTTTCTTAAGTGATACTGAAACATGAGCATGCGTAATTCATTAGCTATTAACTGTGTCTTCAAAGAGGGCATGATGTGCCTTAATTGCTAAACCTCACTTGACAGAGGCATTGAACAGATGCTCACCTGCTTCATTGCCTGATGGGATGCTCCTGGATGCCTCTGCTGCACTACTTTCCACCACAGTGGAGGGGGTCTTTGTAGAAGGAGACAAGTAGGAGTTCAAGTTCTCATCAGTGGCTCCCAAGTTGTCTTTTTTGCCAGTAGTCAAGCAACTGAGCGGTGGTACCATGGAATACGAGCTAGCTGCGAACCCTTAACCATTTTCTTCTCCCACACTGCCAGCGCCAACAGCTCAACCTGTGGAACTGTCGGTGGATCCAACTGCAATAATGACATCATTAGATGTAAATATCTCACATTTCTAGTTCCTCCAAACTCCCTTCAAATATTCCCACTATGAGGAACTTGCAGAAATGTATACCCATTCCCATACCCTTCTTCTACGCTTCATTTTGCTCGATTGATTTCTGGACTCCTCTGAGTAGTAATCTTGCCACCTTAAATGAACACCAAGGCTCATGAAGAGTACTTCATTACACAAGTGTGGGGGCAAACTGGTGAATGGTAACTGTAGGAGATGACATTATTATAGTTTGAATGTACTACCATGGTATATTGTATTTATTTTATTTTGACAGTTCTATATAGAACAAACTCGGCCCAAGGGTATTGGAGTGCCTTACATGAGCAACAGTTATATTTCACATGGTCAGATTCATTTTCTTTTTAGGCACGGGGAGATTACGTGATTTGTCCAGAATCACAGGATGCTGAGCCACTGTTGAGACTCTAACCTGGTTCCCCAACTCCAAAGCTGGCAGCTCTGGCCATTACTGATGAGAATTGTTCAGAAGAGAAGCACTCCCTTTTAATTTTAATTAACTGAACTATTAGCTGAATAAGTGTTTTTTAATAATGCGTGCTACAGTGGTGGCACGTTTGACATCACGTGCCTGCTAACTGAACCTTCCTACCTCGAGTGTTAGCACACTCGACCTCTGTGCACTGTTGCTTGGAAATATTTTCCAATGGAATTTTCAAAAACGCTCTGTAAATATACAGTATTAACTTAGATTTTTATTCTGATTTCCAGAATCATTAAATCACTCTGTATTATTTTCAAACATTTAGAACTTGTACATAAGCACATCAATTCACATATTCATGTTGATCATGAACAGAGAAATAAACAATGAATTGCATTCAAACAATACATAGAATCAGAGCTTTAAATCCATTTCACTGAGATGCCCGATGCATTTCGAGCCTGAGATGGCTCTTCTTCTGGGGCCTGAAATCTAAACATATAAAGACATACTGTGCGTTCCTGACAAGCAAGGGGACAAGCAAATTTATTCATTGGCCCGAAGCTTTCATGAATAAATTTTCTTGGCCCCTTGCTTGTCAGGAACTCACAGTATGTCTTTATATGTTTAGATTTCAGGCCCCAGAAGAAGAGCCATCTCAGGCTCGAAATGCATCGGGCATCTCAGTGAAATGGATTTAAAGCTCTGATTCTATGTATTGTTTGAATGCAATTCATTGTTTATCTCTCTGTTCATGATCAAAATGAATATGTGAATTGATGTGCTTATGTACAAGTTCTAAATGTTTGAAAATAATACAGAGTGATTTAATGATTCTGGAAATCAGAATACAAATCTAAGTTAATACTGTATATTTACAGAGCGTTTTTGAAAATTCCATTGGAAAATATTTCCAAGCAACAGTGCACAGAGGTCGAGTGTGCTAACACTCGAGGTAGAAAGCTCTGGCCATTACGCCACATCCTCTGAACTACTTATGCTGCTGATTACATGTAATGTCACTGTGCCAACATTGACTTTCAATGTTTGCATTAACCGGTTAATAGACTGTTTAATAAAGAAAATTCACCATGATGCAGGTTTTGTGAGCGGTGGTTACCTCTGCTAATCAAAAGTCTCAACTCACAATGGTTGGATGGTTCAAAAGGCATTGTTGGGATTGGCTTTTCTTGGTTGTTTCGTTTGAGTAACAACGGACCCTCTCACCTGTTTCAGGAGAGAGGGGCAGTTCTTACTCAAAAGAAACAACCAAGGAAAAGCCAATGTCAACAATGTACTTTGAACCAGCCACCCATTGTGAGTAGAGACTTTTGACTAGCAGAGGTAACCACCGCTCACAAAACCTGTGTGTGCCCTGCTCTAGCTCAGGCACCACTGGTAACTGCATGCCCTGCCTTGTCCTTGGTTGTGCTAGCTCCATGATAGGGCACACTAATGCCCCACAACACACTCACCGCAGTGAGCCTGACCGTGGCTCACTCCCCAATGGAGTCATCATTTGTTGCACTAGTCAGCATCGCACCTAGCAATCAGGCTACTGGGACTTCAACAGTTATTGTGAAAGAGGGAAATGGCCAAGGCTGCAGACAAACAATGTGAATTCATGTCTCCCACAACAGGTTCAAGGTCATATCTGGTGAGGCATGAGTCAGTTGAGACCAGGCAGAAGCATCTGTAGAAATGTACGATTTATTGTACTGCCAGACCACTACGGAGCCCAACAAGGGGAACAGCAGAAAGAGACAAGAGAAGGAGTATTTTACAAGTCAGATTTTATGTTTTATCATTTATAAGCCTAGGCACCACTCCCGAGCCAACGGACCACGCACGTAACCTGGGCTTCATCCTGGACTCCTCCCTCTCGATGACCAAACAAGTCAACGCTGTCTCATCATCGTGCTTCAACACCCTGCGCATGCTCCGAAAGATCTTCCGATGGATCCCCACCGAAACCAGGAAGACAGTCACCCAGGCACTCGTCACCAGCCGACTGGACTACGGAAACACCCTCTACGCCGGAACCACAGCCAAACTACAGAAAAGACTCCAGCGCATCCAGAACGCCTCCGCACGACTCGTCCTGGACATCTCCCGACACAGCCACATCTCCGGCCTCCTGAGAGACCTGCACTGGCTCCCCGTCAGCAAGAGGATCACGTTCAGACTCCTCACCCACGCACACAAGGCTCTCCACGACCTGGGCCCCAAGTACCTCAACAACCGCCTGACCTTCTACACGCCCACCCGCCAGCTACTGTCGACCAGCCTTGCCCTCGCCGCCATTCCACGCATGCACAGAGCCACCGCTGGTGGAAGATCCTTCTCCTACCTGGCAGCCAAGACATGGAACTCCCTCCCCATCCACCTCCGGCGAACCCAGGACCATCTCTTCTTCAGGAAGCAACTCAAGACCTCGCTTTTCGAGCAGTAACGGACCCCTCTCTCCCCAGCGCCTTGAGACCCTTCCGGGTGAGTAGCGTGCTATACAAATGTCATGATTGATTAATTGACTGATTGATTGATTGATTGAAGTTAGGGAATATCCGTACACTAAGACTACAGCTGGCATCCTATTTAGCAGAGATAACCAGTATGGGAATTTCAGGCGAACAGCCTGCTTTGTACATGACAATGAGTTTAGGTGGAAAGGTGGGTGACCTCACTTTATACTGGGATCAGATTGAGGTCAATATTCGACTGCAGTTCATAGCCAGCAACACCTAAGAAAACTCCAACTTACATTGAAACTGTTTCATAGTGGGGATATTTGAAGGATTTTGGGAGAAACCAGAGGATGCAGCTGTTTGCATTACTGGGGTCGATATTGCACTTGGATACATTTGGATGATCAGACATACCTGGGGAAATGTGCTACTTTCAGAGGCTGGCAACACTGTGTGGAACTCTGTCAGTTCTGCGGGTTGAGCTGTTGGTACCAGTAGTGTGGGAGAAAGGACCGGATAAGTGCTTGCAGCCAGCTCCCTATTCTTGGTAGTCCCCTCTAAGTTGCTTGGCTACAGGTAAAAAAGATGCCACATAAGCCAATGAGCATTTCAGCTCTTCCTGGTTCCTTTTACAAAGACTACCTCGGGTATGGTGAAAGATAGAGACAGGCATATTAACCAAGGTACTCAGAGCAGTTTATACAGAGAAATAAAACCTACTAAATGTTCTCTGAGTATTATAACGATTAATATTATTTTGACATATTTATATAACTGTCTTATATATAGACTAAATGGGCGTTTCCATAATACAATCCCTGACAGCAGTAGCATTTGTGCATCACCACGTTCTTCAAAACGATTAGTTCCAGCAAAAGTCGCTGAAATTCATTGTTCATTTTCATAAGTAAGATTCAAATTGCTAGGGGACATTAGCAGCAGTGCCAATGAGGGGAACTTAATACAGAGTGACCAAGAACCAACCCCACTTTATCAAAAATACATGGCCTTAAGGCAGTAATTCTGTAACAGTTTGAAATGAAATGTCTCAAAGTACCTCTAAATGAATGAAAACAAGTATTGATCTCAGTCCAGGAAATTGAATTTGTGGATTCAGACTTGGGACTAATATGATCTAAAATTGCGTTTTCAGAATAAGGATTACATTTTGATCCTATTCTATTTTGCAGATTTTTACAGAAATGGATGACCATCCATAAAGAAGAATCTTCATCTTTGTCATTTTAGGTAAGTATAATTATAATTTCAAAAAAATTATGACAGTTTTTTAATTATGAAGCATAAACTTTGCTGAATTGGCAAATTGTGCTATATTTGCTTGAGTTACATTTTAGTTGTGGAATGTTTGCTTTTCAGGGGTACAGGGTGGGAAGTTAATTAAGTAATATTTATTTAACAATTAATCATTCCGTGTTAATTTTTAGTTGAATTCAAATAATGTAAACTGTGCTATACGTATTTATTTGAGTTACATTTTAGTTGTGGGATGCTGGGTTTGCAGGAGTACAGGAAGTTAATTAAGTAATTAATAATTAGCAATACATTATTAATTATTAATTATTATTTTATTAACTATCAATTGTGTAAATTGGGCTATAATGATTTATTTGAGTTACATTTTAGGTGTGCGATGCTGAGTTTGTAGGGGTCTAGGGTAGGAAGTTAATTAAGTAATAATTAATTAACAATAAAGTATTATTTGTTAATTAATTTTTTTTTTTTTTAAATGTAAGTTATGGTACAGTTATTATTTTAGTTACATTTTAGGTGTGGACTACTATGCTTGTATGGGCACAAGGTGGAAAATTAATTAATAACTGAATAACACTTCTGTATTAATTGATAATTTTGTAATAGTTATTGTGTAAATTGATTAATTGTTTTTAGTTTATTAAATAGATATATGCTTTTTTAATTTTAATGTATATATTTGTTATTAAGAGTTTATTATTTATGTTTACATGGATGGGGTAACTCATATATGTAATGTTTTTGAAGTGACATTTTTTCCTTACTCTTCTTTGACTGTAGTAGGAATAGTAAAATTAATGTCTTCATAGTTGAGCCCTTTCCCTACTGTTGTGCTGTTTGGAGTGGGAATAGTAAGTTTCACTCCCTCCAAAGTCCAACATTTTCCCTACTAATGTACTGTTTGGAGTGTGAATAGTAAATTTCATCCCTCCAAAATCTATCACTTTCCCTACTGTTGCTGAGACTGGAGTTGGAATAGTAAGTTTTACCCCTTCAAAGTCCAACATTTTCCCTACTGTTGTGCTGTTTGGAGTGAGAATAGTAAATGTCATCCCTCTTAAATGTATCGCTTACCCTACTGTTGCACAGACTGGAGTGGGAATAGTAAGTTTTATTCCTTCAAAGTACAACAATTTCCCTACTATTGCACTGTTTGGATTGAGAATAGTAAATTTTACATCTGCAAAATCCAACGCTTGCCCTACTGTTGCAATGTTTGGAGTGGAAATAGTCAATTTAACCCCTTCAAAGTCCAACACTTACGACTACCTACTGTTGTGTAGACTGGAATGGAAATAGTAAATGCCACTTCTCTGAAACCCAATGCCTTCCCTGCTGTTGCTTGAACTGTAGTGGGACTAGTACATTTTAGCCCTTCCGAAGTCCAATGTTTTCTCTGCTGTTGCAATGTATGGAGTAGGAATAGTAAACCTAACTCCTTCTAATTCCATCACTTTCCCTATTATTGCAGTGAATGGAGTAGGAATAGTAACTGTAACCCCTAAGAAGTCCAACACTTTCCCTATGGTTAGATAAACTAGAGTGGGAATAGTATATTTAATATTCTTAGACTCTAATATATTTAATAATATAGGTTGATTAGATTTTATAGCATTAATGGTTTATTTTTCTTAATTTGTTTTATGTTTATAGTTCTTTTGTAAATTTGTTTTGTAGATTTTTAATATTATCTACAAAACTTGTTATAATTTTTCTTAAATATATATATATATATATATATATATATATATATTCACTGAAAAAACCATAGGTTATAGACCATATATAGTTAGGAATTAGCATTTACAAAACCTTGAAAATTCACTGAAAAAACCATAGGTTATAGACCATATATAGTTAGGAATTAGCATTTAAAAAACCTTATTTTACTCACACAAAACCATTGAAATTCCATATATAGTTAGTTGCACTAACTATATATCGCGCACCCGCAATCCACTGCTGATGATGTCACATATTACATCATTCATGACATGGTCAGTGACATCACTGATGACATCACTGATGACATCTCAAATGACATCACTGATGACATCACTGATGACATCATCCAGTGACTGTGTGTTTCTGTAAAGTTTAAATATGTTTTACATATTGAAGAATGAGTAGATGTAGAAGTGTCTGGATGAAGGATTTAGTAGGTGCGTGACTGACTGTATGAGTGAGTGATTAAATGTGTCTCACTGAGTGCATGGGTTAGTGACTAAACTGTCTTAATTTGTGCATCATTATGTCTGTTGTTCTGTAAACTGCTGCATGTGTTGATCAGTAGCTATATGAGTAACTATATGGGTTATTGATTGATTGCCCAAGTATTTGTATGGGAGACTGAGTGTGTGTGTGGCTGGCTGGGAGGTGTGTGACTCTGTGCAGATCAATGTGTACTTGTATCAATGATTGTATAAGAGAGTAATTATGTGTTAGTATATGTTTCAAAATGTAAGGTGCTCTATGTTTAACTGTATAGATTAGAAAATGGAAGTGTGATTGATTCTTTACAGGACTGACTAGGTGTGTGAGTAACTCCATGGATGAGTGACAGAGTGTGAGAGTCTGTATAGGTGTATGAGTGCATATGATAGTGTTGTAAAGATGAGTGATTGTATGTATGAATGATTGTATGGGTAAATGAGTGAATGTGTGTGTAAACATAGGAATCACTGAGTGCGTATGTAGTAACTAGTATTGGTGTGTCAATGGTTTCAAAAATTATACTCTGTATTTAACACTGGGTGTAACAGAGGTTATATTAAAGTGTGAGGAGATGCATTGTATTGTCACATGAATGATATCATCAGTGATGTGGTCATTGATGTCAAATGAGATGTCATCAGTGATGTCATCAGTGATGTCATTTGAGATGTCATCAGTGATGTCATCAGTGATGTCACTGACCATGTCATGAATGATGTAATATGTGACATCATCAGCAGTGGATTGCGGGTGCGCGATATATAGTTAGTGCAACTAACTATATATGGAATTTCAATGGTTTTGTGTGAGTAAAATAAGGTTTTTTAAATGCTAATTCCTAACTATATATGGTCTATAACCTATGGTTTTTTCAGTGAATTTTCAAGGTTTTGTAAATGCTAATTCCTAACTATATATGGTCTATAACCTATGGTTTTTTCAGTGAATTTTCAAGGTTTTGTAAATGCTAATTCCTAACTATATATGGTCTATAACCTATGGTTTTTTCAGTGAATTTCAATGGTTTTTTAATAGCAAATATCATAAGCTGTCGAATGTCAAGTACGTGGTAAGAATTTTTTTTTTCGTGTTTATGCACACTGATCTGCTTTGATTGCTGCCCCCCACCCCTCATTTCTATTAGGAGTACTCTCTCTTTGCAGATAGTGAAGGGTAGTTAACGCAGCCCTTTGCCCCCTTTGTAATCCGTCGTGCCTGCTTCTCTCTCCATTTGATTGATTGTTCTCTTTGGTTCATTCTCTATTTACAAACAAGCACAGAGTCGCAATACTCTGTTTAGTCTTTGCAGATAGCGAAAAATCGTGTAAAAAAACAAAAGGAATCGAGCAAAATCAGTAGGCCACTAATGGGATCTCTTTTGACCTCGCTAAAATAGAAACATTAGGAACAACCTGTTGAAAATAGCAATGCGTATGTATATAAGCGGCGTTCATTTGTGTTCACAGTACCCCTTGTTGATTGTTTCAATCGAGCATTGAATTGTTCGAAGTTAATTCTCTTAAGGATCTTCTCTACCTGCAAACGAGGAAGAATAGGAATATTCTATCTCCCTTTGCAGATAGTGAAGGGTAGGTAACGCAAGCCTTTAACACGTCGTACCTATTTCATTCCTCATTGATTGATTGATTGTCCGAACATTGACTGTTTGGGAATTAGTTCTTTTTGGAGGTATTCCCTGTTTGCAAATAAACGTAGGAAAATCTTTGCAAGTAGTGAAAGGGTACGTAATGCGGACCGTTCTCCCCCGTTGTAATCTGTCATGCCTATCTACTCCCCACTGATTGATGCACCTTTTTCACCCGGACCATTTACTAGAGATACGTCATCTGGCCCGACCAGAGAGCACCCCTAGTGAAAAGGACATATGCAATAATAACGAAGTGATCACTGTATCCTGTTAACAGAAACTTTACCATGAAACAACCTGGAAAGAAAAAAATAGGAAAACGAAAATCAGTAGGCCACTGATGAACATGAACTTTTATTAAACAACGAACAAAGAAACGATAACATAACGTAATGATAAAACCTATTAATGTCCTAGAAACAAGAAAACGTTAAAATATGCCAGTGGTGAGAGACCAGAAAAACAGTAAGAGAAACCAAATCACCCCTCGCTGTCCCACCGCCTGCCACGCCAAAAAAATCGATAGACTAGGGAAAATGCAAGTCAGTAGAACATCCACCCCCACTCTGGAAACTTCCAAGGTGGGGCAGGGTTCCGGCTACGCCCAGCCGGGAGCAGCCCATATAAGGCAGGTCCTGCTGTCACGCCTCGGCCAGGAGATCCTAACGTAGGGTGTAGCCGAAGGAGAGGCCGAGGCCAGCGGGACCCGGCCAGGGGATTGCCTTTACAACGCTGAACAGTTGCAGGGGGGGGGAATGTCTCCTCGACCCTCCCCTCTCTCTCCCAGTCCGGCCGCGGTGGCCCTTGAGAGTTGCAGGTAGTCCCGCCACATGCTCTTCCGGTCCGACCACCAACGGTCGGGGGGCCGAGGCCGACGGGATCCGGCTGCAGCCGATAAACCAAGAAACCCGTTCATGGGGCCAGAGCCAGGGGCGTCCGGCCGACATCCACCGGAAGCCCGGCCCGAAGACGGACGGGACACTTCTTTCTTTTATAATGGCTGCGACAACACTGGGGGGGGATGTCTTGCACATGCCTCCGACCCCCCCCTCGTCCTCATCGCCTGGTCCGGCCATAACAAATCTCAAGCGAGATGCCGTGGGGTGCACTGGGAGGGAGAGACGGTGCGAACAGGCCTCTCCCGCCTCCCCAGGTGGAGGCTTCCCAGCTGCACCCTCAGCGCTCCAGGCGCCCGGAAAAGGGTTCTTCCACTGTGGCCATGCTGCAACGTCTCGCCCGGCAGGGTGGAGCCCGTCCGCTCATGTGACCCCGCGATCGCCGGTAGCTGCCGAACTCTCAAAATGGCGGTCGACCTGGCAAGAGCGGGCCCAACATAAAGAAATGGCCCGGTCACTGGTTGACTCCACCACCGTAGTCCTCCACGACCTTGAAGATTCTAGAGGAGCCGCGGGAGTCTCCGACCCCCGATGGGGAATGACTGCCATGATCGCCCGTGGAGTGACGAAACTGTATCCGCGGGACGTCGGCGCTCCCATGCTGGCGCCAGCCTCACTTTGAATTACTAGAATCCTGCAGACCTCACTTCCAGTGAAAGCACAGTGTGACCCGGTAGGAAAAATTATTGCACCCCCTCCCCTTTTTGACTGATAGTTCAAACCACCGATCCTTTCCTTTGCCCTTTTAACGGAACTTTGGACTGCCTCCCCCTCTTTTACATTTTCTAGAGAAAACAAAACATTAACCACTACATTAGCATAGCAGTTGACACCAGAACTGTTTTCAAATTGAAAACCAACAACATCTTCAACAGAATCCTTTTTGTTTCTGCTGTGACCCTGCTACAGCACAGGCATTGTCCCCAGCAGTAATTCTGCAATGCCGGTAAGAATAGCTGTGGTGCCTACTGGACTCACTCACCCCCGCGGCACCCCACGCCGTTTTTTGCTGGGCGGCAACTTACTAGACATCACTTTCGTGCCATCTAGATTTCAGCGCGTTCTGCTGCCTTGGAACTATTCGCACAACAGACCGCTACTGACAAGAATATTTCATTATTGGTGCTGTCAATTTCAATAAATCTATTGGATAATTAAAAAGAAATTGCCACGGTCTCTTCGTTGTTTAAATGTTTTTACTGTTTTTGTTTTGTTGTATATATTTATATGTTATTAAAGTTTTATATTCCTACTACTTTGTTGGAGTGCTATATATTTTTAATGTGACACATAATTGTAAAAACTTTGATGTACAAAGAGTCATTCCTGGAATCTTCCGCTTCAGGCTCGGTCCCCTCCCCAATCACAATACAGGATGGTTTTCAGATAGTAGGAACACGTGTGGTGTGACGGATCTCATCGAGTGTGGGCCTTGATCTACTATAACTCCTTTGAAGAGGGGTGATTCTTTACAGCTGGGGCCATAAACTACATCTGCAGGGCTAGCTGATAGCCTGGACAATCGGACACAGAGAAAGAGGAGTGTCAGAGGGTGCGGTAGTGAATAGGGCGAAAGGGAGGTGTCGGGCGGGCACAGAGTGTGATTCTCAGGGAAGAGCAGCGCAGATGGGGGGAGGTTTATTGCCCATGCATAAGACAGAGAGCGGTGGTGACCAGTGCCTAGGGAAGATGCTTGCGTGGGTGAGGAGCCATGCTACGAATCGACAGCGTGCAGAGAGTGGGTCTGGTCAAGACATCTAAAATGGCTGCCGTGCACGACAAAAGTGTGGCATTTCAAAAAAGGCAAGATGGCGCAGACAATGTTTTTCAACACTTCCTCATTTCCTTCGAATCGAACGTTAACAGACGTTGGGGCATATTACCAAAGTTAAGCGATATTTATCGCTAACGATGCTTACCAACCAATTTTTTACCACTAAGCATCGTCAGAAATTATCGAAGATAAACCTTACTATTATCAAGGTTTATCGCAAATGCGATAATAAACGGCCGCAATGCATGAATATCGCTAAAAACTCAGCGATATTCATGCATTACCGAGCTAATACTCTTAGCCATGTTATCCACCTCCCATTGGATAACATGGCTAAGAACTGCTCAGGGCAGGTGTTACTTTTTGGAGATATTCGCGCTTAGCGCGAATATCTCCAAAAGTTGGTAATAGGAGATAGATATCTTGCATGTTGTAATGCAAGTTATTGTGGTATATGGAACTCATACCATAATCTCTCAGGAAAGCAGAAACTGATCCTTTTGGGACCGCCTAAAAAGGCCTAGGGGGTGAGGAGTACTCTACTTTGCCCCCTTTTCACGTTCCGAACTATTTTATTTTACTCTCTTCTGTAATTACACAAAATACCAGCGATAAGATGCATCGGAGACACACAGTGAGAGAAAGGAGGCCGGAGATGAAGAAGACATGTCAAATACACATTGGAGATAATATAGTGGCAGAAGGGAAGTAAATATGAGTAAACTTACCATGTAACATAAAAATGTTGCACTCTATACTATAAGTCTCATTTTATACTACAATCACTTCGCTACAACCTCATAAATTAAAAATAAAAATGAATAATGTCTCAAACAATTTTTGATTTCTAAATATAAATTTATTCTTCAGAATTTTCTAAATTTGAAAGAACTAGTAACATGTCCTCATCAGCAATGTCCTCATTAAAAGTCTCCAATGATGATTCTTGTAACTCTATGGTCTCCAAACACTCGATAAATTCGCCATCAAGAGATTGATCAAAAAAATCATTCAAGTCATCTCCTCCTTGTGACAATATTTCATTATTGGTGCTGTCAATTTCAATCAATGTAGTGGAATCATTCAAGTCATCTCCTCGTGACAATATTTCATTATTGGTGCTCTCAATTTCAATCAATGTAGTGGAATCATTCAAGTCATCTCCTCCTTGTGACAATATGTCATTATTGGTGCTGTCCATTTCAATCAATCTAATGGAATCATACAAGCCATCTCCTCCTTGTGACAATATTTCATTATTGGTGCTCTCAATTTCAATCAATGTAGTGGAATCATTCAAGTCATCTCCTTGTGACAATATTTCATTCTTGGTGCTGTCCATTTCAATCAATCTAATGGAATCATACAAGTCATGTCCTCCTTGTGACAATATTTCATTATTGGTGCTCTCAATTTCAATCAATGTGTTGGACAATTCAAAAGAAATTGCCACGGTCTCTTCATTGTGAGCCATTTTATTTTGAAATTGCTTGCTGTAAATTGCAGAAAAAAATAATCACTTTCATTTATCGTCTTTAGTAATACATAATATAAAACTAACTTTATCAAGTATTTAGTATAACAGAAGGACTGCAAATAAATAACAGAAAACATTTTTCAAATTATCTTCAAGTGTACAACATAGTTCCCCTTACAAATTAACAACTCACCTTTTTAAAAGTAGCAGAAGTGTTAGTACTGTGTAAATCAAACACCAGAAATTCACCACCAAAAATTCCTCACAAATGTACCTCAGACAGTAGTATCACAAAATGGCTGTGGTTTCCTCTCATTTGACATATATACATAACCAATTAACTTTCATCACACACAAATACAAAACCAAAGTAACATTTTAATTGGTTCTAAATTTCAACACTTTCAAATGTGTTTTCCCCATGCAATTTTCCATAGGACATTTACATACGTCTACAGCCTGAATGGCTGAACGGAATTACACCAAACTTGGCAAAATGGTACATCAAACCTAAGAGGTCAGGAAGGATCTACTATGCCCCCTTATGGTCATTTCCCCCTTCGCTTTGGCCTCCTCTTGTCTCTCAATCCTACCGAGGGACAAGATGGCGGCCGCTACGGACTGTTTGGAATGTTGACAGACGCCGGAGAACCAATCAGCTTCGCAAAGCTCCGTAACGCGAAAAGTACGCGAAGCGGAGCGCTGTTACAGATATATATCTTTTTTTGAACGTTAATTTCTCAAAATCCACTGGAGCACATATATTGAGACCTAGCAAAGGCACATCGGGCTACCAGTCCCTAATATTTTGCCAAGTTTCGTGCAAATCCATTCAGCCGTTCGATTATTATTATTTTGGTTTTTTTTTGCCCCGCGGGGCCCTTTTAAAACCTCCACATCAAACCTAGGGGGTCAGCGAGGATCTACTATGCCCCCTTATAGTTATTTCCCCCTTTGTTTTGACCTCCTCTTGTCTCTCGATCCTACCGAGAGACAAGATGGCGGCCGCTACGGACTGTTTGGAATGTTGACAGACGCCGGAGAACCAATCAGCTTCGCTTCACAAAGCTCCGTTGCGCGAAAAGTCCGCGAACCAGAGCGCTAACCGGTCCGCTGTTACAGATATATATCTTTTTTTAAACGTTAATTTCTCAAAATCCACTGGAGCACATATATTGAGACCTACAAAAGGCACATCGGGCTACCAGTCCCTACAATTTTGCCAAGTTTCGTGCAAATCCATTCAGCCGTTCGGGCTAAAAGTGAGGCCAACCGCCCTATGGAAAACTCAATGTTAAAAACACGTTTTGGGACCCCCCTTTTTTCTCGGCCCCCCCTTGACGAACCCCCCCCAAATTTTCAAGGGCTGCTCAGAAAACAAAATGTGCCATTTTCCTGAAACTTTCAGCCAATTCCGTCCACAAACGCCAAAGTTATTAGACATAGAATTTTCAAAAAACCCATAGAGAAAAAATCCTAACTATATATACCTACCTTTGCTAGGTCTCAATATATGTGCTCCAGTGGATTTTGAGAAATTAACGTTCAAAAAAAGATATATATCTGTAACAGCGGACCGGGCAGCGCTCCAGTTCGCGTACTTTTCGCGTTACGGAGCTTTGTGAAGCGAAGCTGATTGGTTCTCCGGCGTCTGTAAACATTCCAAACAGTCCGTAGCGGCCGCCATCTTGTCTCTCGGTAGGATCGAGAGACAAGAGGAGGCCAAAGCGAAGGGGAAAATGACCATAAGGGGGCATAGTAGATCCTCCCTGACCCCCTAGGTTTGATGTGGAGGTTTTAAAAGGGCCCCGCGGGGCAAAAAAAAAAAAAATAATAATAATCGAACGGCTGAATGGATTTGCACGAAACTTGGCAAAATTGTAGGGACTGGTAGCCCGATGTGCCTTTGCTAGGTCTCAATATATGTGCTCCAGTGGATTTTGAGAAATTAACGTTCAAAAAAAGATATATATCTGTAACAGCGCTCCGGGCAGCGCTCCACTTCGCGTACTTTTCGCGTTACGGAGCTTTGTGAAGCGAAGCTGATTGGTTCTCCGGCGTCTGTAAACATTCCAAACAGTCCGTAGCGGCCGCCATCTTGTCTCTCGGTAGGATCAAGAGACAAGAGGAGGCCAAAGCAAAGGGGCAAATGACCATAAGGGAGCATAGTAGATCCTCCCTGACCCCATAGGTTTGATGTGGAGGCTTTAAAAGGGCTCCGCGGGGCAAAAAAAAACAAAAAAACCCATCGTTTTTTTGGTGGGGTGCGCCCGGTTAGCGTAACGGGAAGCGGACTGGGGAGCGTACTACAAGGAATGAAGAATGATTGACTTTTAACTTATTGTATGTTTATAGACTTTTTTTAAACTTTTTTTTCTGCTGAGTGACGTCTCGGCCTATCTTCACGGGATGCAGTCCCTACCATCTCGGCGTTTAAGCCCAGGGGGACCGGTAGTGTGGGAGAGATAACGGGGCATATTATCAAGGGGGTTTATCTCCGCTTTTTTGGCTTTAAAAGCCAAGAAAGCGGAGATAAAATTATCTCCGTATTACCTAGCTGTCGCTAACACCAGTTAGCGACCGCTAGTAGGAGATAGCGACCATCTTGGGCCCCACTTTGCATGTCAGTGATATTTATCACTAATGACATGCAAAGTGGGCATGCCAAGATGTTAGCGACTGGAAACAGTCGCTAACATCGCTATCTCCTATTACCAACTTTTGGAGATATTCGCCCTAAGCGCGAATATCTCCAAAAAGTAACACCTGCCCTGAGCAGTTCTTAGCCATGTTATCCAATGGGAGGTGGATAACATGGCTAAGAGCATTAGCTCGGTAATGCATGAATATCGCTGACTTTTCAGCGATATTAATGCATTGCGGCCGTTTTTTATCGCATTTGCGATAAACCTTGATAATAGCAAGGTTTATCTGCGATAATTTCTGACGATGCTTAGCGGTAAAAAATTCGTTGCTAAGCATCGTTAGGGATAAATATCGCTTAACTTTGGTAATATGCCCCAACGTCTGTTAACGTTCGATTCGAAGGAAATCAGGAAGTGTTGAAAAACATTGTCTGCGCCATCTTGCCTTTTTTAAAATGCCACACTTTTGTCTTGCACGGCAGCCATTTTAGATGACTTGACCAGACCCACTCTCTGCACGCTGTCGATCCTTAGCATGGCTCCCCACCCTCGCAAGCATCTCCCCCAGGCACTGGTCACCCCCGCTCTCTGTCTTATGCATGGGCAATAAACCTCCCCCCATCTGCGCTGCTCTTGCCTGAGAATCACACCCTGTGCCCGCCCGACACCTCCCTTTCGCCCTATTCACTACCGCACCCTCTGACACTCCTCTTCCTCTGTGTCCGATTGTCCAGGCCGGTCCCAGGCTATCAGCTAGCCTTGCAGATGTAGTTTATGGCCCCAGCTGTAAAGAATCACCCCTCTTCAAAGGAGTTATAGTAGATCAAGGCCCACACCCGATGAGATCCGTCACACCACACGCGTTCCTACTATCTGAAAACCATCCTGTATTGTGATTGGGGAGGGGACCGAGCCTGAAGCGGAAGATTCCAGGGATGACTCTTTGTACATCAAAGTTTTTACAATTATGTGTCACATTAAAAATATATAGCACTCCAACAAAGTAGTAGGATTATAAAACTTTAATAACTTATAAATATATACAACAAAACAAAAACAGTAAAAACATTTAAACATTTTTAGGGAAAAAGAAGGAACAATGGTCAGTAGCGGTCGGTTGTGCGAATAGTCCCAAGGCAGCACAACGTCCAGAAATCTCTGGACGGCACCCAGGTGATGTTGCCTGGGTGCCGCACTGATTTGGGTATCCGGCGTGGGGCGTCCCGGGGGGTGGGTCGTCAGTAGCGGTCTGTTGTGCGAATAGTTCCAAGGCAGCAGAACGCGCTGAAATGTGGATGGCACCGAGGTGATGTCCAGTAAGTTGCCGCCCTCCGAATAACGGCGTGGGGCGCCCCGGGGGTGGGGGAGGCGGCATGAACGGGCCTCCCCAGGTGGAGCCTCGTCTGCTGTAGTGGGGCGCCCCTTTACCGTTTCAGTTGCCATTCCATCCGCTTTTGGTCCACTGTGTCAAAATCCGCAATTCAGCTGAGTTGCGCCCACTCTTGCGGTGCAGCGATAGGCGGCTGTCACAGGACTCTCAAAATGGCGGCAGGCTCTTTCCTTTTTGGGCCTGGTCCACTGAAATGGCCCTGGGACACCTTGGAAATCGGACGCTTGTCTGCTAGGTCTTGGACCCCATTCTCGAAAGCGTCCCCTCCGCCTTGAGGATTCTACAAAAGTCTTGGGGGCCCCCGACTCCTGCAGGCTTCCGGTGGGGAGCGGCTGCCATGATTGCTCGCGGAATGACCACGACGGAGCCACGAGATGGTGCCAGCTTCAGTCTGAAACATCCAGAAACAAGGTGGGGCTTTCATCGTTTGGGAAAAAAAAAAGTTTTCATCCAATGAAAAGTGTTATTTTTAGGTCATATGATCAAGCCTTCCATCATTAGGAAACCAAAAGTAAAATGAACAAATGAAAAGTTTTATAAACAAGTCACATGACCTGTTATGCGGCATAGGGTATAAAAAGCGTAGAAAATCCGTTGGCACGTGAGGCGGCGTCAGTAGCGGACCGATGTGCGAATAGGCCGAAGGCAGCACAACGCGCCAAGATCCGGATGGCACCGAGGTGGTGTCCAGCAAGTTGTCGCACTGGTGTGGCCATCCTACAATGCTGAAAGTCGGCGTGGGGCGCCCCGTTGGCCTGTGAGATGGCGGCAGTAGCGGACCGATGTGCGAATGGGGCCAAAGGCAGCGCAACAATATTTTCTGAATAGAATACACCACAAGGCGCTGAGATGCCAAGATCCGGATGGCACCGAGGTGGTGTCTAGCAAGTTGTCGCACTGGTGTGGCCATCCTACAATGCTGAAAGTCGGCGTGGGGCGCCCCGTTGGCCTGTGAGATGGCGTCAGTAGCGGACCGATGTGCGAATGGGGCCAAAGGCAGCGCAACAATATTTTCGGAATAGAAGACACCACAAGGCGCTGAGATTCGGTTAGCACCGAGGTGGTGTCTAGCAAGCTATGCAGCTGAGTTGCGTGCGCACTTGCGGCGAATAGGTCGAAGGCAGCACAACAATGTTTTCTGAATAGAAGACACCACAAGGCGCTGAGATTCGGTAGGCACCGAGGTGGTGTCTAGCAAGTTGCCGTACTGGTGTGGCCATCCTACAATCCTGCTCCGAATAACGGCGTGGGGTGCCCGAAGGGGGGGGGGGGAAGGCGGCGTGAACGGGCCTTCCTAGGTGGAGGCTCGTCTGCTGTAGTGGGGAGCCCCTTTACCGCTTCAGTTGCCATTCAGCTGAGTTTCGGCCGCTCTTGATGCTACAGCGACAGGCGGCTGCAACAGGACTCTCAAAATGGCGGCCTGTTCTTTGGATTTGGGCCTGGTCCACTAAAATGGCCCTGGGACACCTTAGAACTCGGACGCTCGAATTTTTTTTCCTTTCCTCTACATGCAAAAAAAGGTAAATGCCCGGTACGTTACACGCTTCATCTGCCACGATGTACTCTCCAGAGGAACCGAAAAAAAATATAGTTATGGTAACTATACCATGCATCGTCATATGGAGAGGTGGCACCGATTAATTATAGTGCTGCATAAAAGAGAGATTTGGAGGAGAACCCCCGACCTGCCAGTACATTCATCAAAGAAGTGGCACTGACAGCATCAGAGGCAAGGGAAACGGTCCCAAATATTTAGAAGAACTTTGGAAAGATTAAAATGACATGTTTAGATTGTGGCAAATTAATTTCATGTGGACAGATGAGTGTTACTCTAATAAATACAGCATATGAACATCATCACAGTCGATGGTTGGTAGAGACATTTTGACTATATCCTGGACCTGCCCGTCCTCGCCCAAAATGGCGCCGGAATAAATGGGACTCGTAACTCCTTGTTGTGTACTGGTTGCACAACCTTGATATCACGAGATACGTATGCAGTTTTGAAGCACATGGCGGGCGGGGACGAGAATAGATTGAATATTTCGATATCCCTATTGATATTAAGTTCTGATGTGTTATTGATTACTGTACTATTGAAAGTTCGAATTAACGTCACCCATGGTACTTGCCCGCAAATGTATATCTAGATAATTTTATTGTAACTGGCCCTGTCGTATTTTAATTATAAAATGTACGTCCACCGATTCTGCAACTGTTAGACACTTTAGTTCTTGCAACCTAATGGCCCGCCCGTTACGTTCCTCTACAGTGTAAATGTCTACTCATCATATACGATTACAGTTTGCTCCGTGGCCGGCCCACGTGGTTATAGGCCCGTATTTGTATGATGACATTTTCACAATAAAGGTTTTTAAAAGAAAACATGGTAGTAGTATATACATTGGTAAAGTTTTTAATAATAGTCACTGTTTTAGAATCAGTAAAAGGCAAGTGAAATAAAGCAGACCAATTACATGAAGGGTAAAAGGTATAATACGCAGGAACGCAGTAAAGATAAATGGTCAAGGGCTGTTGTGTTTTCTACTCCTGCAACATAAAGTGATCGATAAGAATCTCATATTCAGGCGTATCGGCGACTAAGACAGCAGGCCGACCCTCTTTTGCTCAACGGCTCCGTCATGGGACGAAGAAACGCCCTTTTTCTCGAAAAAGGAATATATTTTACTTGCAGGACAGTTGTAAATTTTCCGGGAAAGTACATTAGCCTGGAACATTATAACATATATTTAAGAAAAAATAATGTTCGAAAGTAATAAAAAGCGTAATTTTTAGGTCATATGACCAAGCCTTTCATCATTAGAATAAGAAAAGTAAAATGAACCAATGAAAAGTTTTATTAACAAGTCACATGACCTGTTATGCTTACGTTACGCGCTGCGCGTCGCGCCCCGGATCACTTCCGGATGCGCTAACGCGGCGCGTCATATGATGCATTACGCGACAACGCAGGTCCAGAATATAGTCAAAATGTCTCCACCAACCAGCGGTCGGAACACAACCCCTTTCAGCAGGCTAAATAGTTCTGTTAAATGACAACAGAAGGGACAGGCAACAAGAACCATCAGTCAAAGAGGGGAGGGCTAGTTCTTCTCTACCGGGTCACGTTGGGGCGCTACCGGAACTGATCGAATTGGTAGTCTACAGTGTTTCTGGATGTTTCAGACTGAAGCTGGCGTTAGCATGAGAGCACCACCATTTCGTAGCTCCGTCGTGGCCATTCCACGAGTAATAATGCTAGCCGCTCCCCACCAGAAGCCTGCGGGAGTCGGGGGCCCCCAAGACTTTTGTAGAATCTTCAAGGCTGAGGGGACGCTTTCGAGAATGGAGCCCAATCTCTAGCAGACAAGCGTCCGAGTTCCAAGGTGTCGCAGGGCAATTTTAGTGGACCACGCCCAAATCTGAAGAGCCGGCCGCCATTTTGAGAGTACTGTGGCAGCCGGCTATCGCTACACCGCAAGAGCGGGAGCAACTCAACTACATGGTGAGCGAGACGCTGTAGTCGAAAGAGCGGGCGGTAAACAGCTGAATAGCGGAAGAGGCACAGTGTAGCAAAAGCGGGCGGAATGGCAACTGAAATGGTAAAGGGGCGCCCCACTACAGCGTGTCTTTAGGTGAAACGGATTGTGGGACAAGGTCAAGAATGGAAGAGTTACCAAAAGGCAAAAAGTTCCGCTTGATCCCGGGAGCCGGCCACCTATGTCGGGGGCGATCTCAGGCTACACCAGGAGAACACGACTTGGGGAGGGAGCCGGAGCCAAGCGCCCCCTCCGAGTCCGCGCCATCACACCGTCCCTCGGGGGCCTCCGTCAAGCGGTTCAGGGTGGCACCGCATTACATTGTTCACAAATGCAGTCACGTCCTCAAACAGCCCCCACTTTACTTTGAGAATAGTGAAGCTGAAGCAAGTGCAAATAGGCTTCAGACAGTGTTACAAGCACTCCTCAAAACTTTGAACCATCAGAGTGCATGAGTTTCATGCTCGATCGATTGAGCTAGCCGGATCGGGCAACAAAAAGTATAAAATAGTTATGTAAATAGTTGTTTAATAAAATGTTTTACCCTGTTACTTTGCTGGTGTGTTGTATATATTTGTAATATTTGCATAGAGTTTATCGTTATTTTGGGCAGGGTGGGTGGCGGAGCCGAGCTGTATTGCAGCCATCATGGTGTGGAGTTCAGTTCATCTCAATAGTTTCGTGTTTGTCATGAGGGGTTGTTCCTAATGTTTCTATTTTAGCGAGGTCAAAAAGAGATCCCATTAGTGGCCTACTGATTTTGCTCGATTCCTTTTGTTTTTTTACACGATTTTTCGCTATCTGCAAAGACTAAACAGAGTATTGCGACTATGTGCTTGTTTGTAAATAGAGAATGAACCAAAGAGAACCAATTCTAAAACAGTAAATGCTTGGATAACAATCAATCAAATGGAGAGAGAAGCAGGCACGACGGATTACAACGGGGGCAAAGGCCTGCGTTAACTACCCTTCACTATCTGCAAAGAGAGAGTACTCCTAATAGAAATGAGGGGGAGGGGGGGGGCAGCATTCAAAGCAGATCAGTGTGCATAAACACGAAAATGTTTTTACTTACCACGTACTTGACATTCGACAGCTTATGATATTTGCTATTAAAAAACCATTGAAATTCACTGAAAAAACCATAGGTTAGAGACCATATATAGTTAGGAATTAGCATTTAAAAAACCTTGAAAATTCACTGAAAAAACCATAGGTTATAGACCATATATAGTTAGGGATTAGCATTTAAAAAACCTTATTTTACTCACACAAAACCATTGAAATTCCATATATAGTTAGTTGCACTAACTATATATCGCGCACCCGCAATCCACTGCTGATGATGTCACATATTACATCATTCATGACATGGTCAGTGACATCACTGATGACATCACTGATGACATCTCAAATGACATCACTGATGACATCACTGATGACATCTCAAATGACATCACTGATAACATCTCAAATGACATCACTGATGACATCTCAAATGACATCACTGATGACATCACTGATGACATCTCATTTGACATCAATGACCACATCACTGATGATATCATTCATGTGACAATACAATGCATCTCCTCACACTTTAATATAACCTCTGTTACACCCAGTGTTAAATACAGAGTATAATTTTTGAAACCATTGACACACCAATACTAGTTACTACATACGCACTCAGTGATTCCTATGTTTACACACACATTCACTCATTTACCCATACAATCATTCATACATACAATCACTCATCTTTACAACACTATCATATGCACTCATACACCTATACAGACTCTCACACTCTGTCACTCATCCATGGAGTTACTCACACACCTAGTCAGTCCTGTAAATAATCAATCACACTTCCATTTTCTAATCTATACAGTTAAACATAGAGCACCTTACATTTTGAAACATATACTAACACATACTTACTCTCTTATGCAATCATTGATACAAGTACACATTGATCTGCACAGAGTCACACACCTCCCAGCCAGCCACACACACACTCAGTCTCCCATACAAATACTTGGGCAATCAATCAATAACCCATATAGTTACTCATATAGCTACTGACCAACACATGCAGCAGTTTACAGAACAACAGACATAATGATGCACAAATTAAGACAGTTTAGTCACTAACCCATGCACTCAGTGAGACACATTTAATCACTCACTCATACAGTCAGTCACGCACCTACTAAATCCTTCATCCAGACACTTCTACATCTACTCATTCTTCAATATGTAAAACATATTTAAACTTTACAGAAACACACAGTCACTGGATGATGTCATCAGTGATGTCATTTGAGATGTCATCAGTGATGTCATCAGTGATGTCACTGACCATGTCATGAATGATGTAATATGTGACATCATCAGCAGTGGATTGCGGGTGCGCGATATATAGTTAGTGCAACTAACTATATATGGAATTTCAATGGTTTTGTGTGAGTAAAATAAGGTTTTTTAAATGCTAATCCCTAACTATATATGGTCTATAACCTATGGTTTTTTCAGTGAATTTTCAAGGTTTTTTAAATGCTAATTCCTAACTATATATGGTCTCTAACCTATGGTTTTTTCAGTGAATATATATATATAAATATATATATATATATATATATCTCAAGGCCCAAAAGCTTTTAAGGAAGCACACAACAGCAAGTTATAACCGGGAGGTTTATTTCAAAGCAGGAACCAGCATCTGCATTCCAGTTAAAATTAATTGCGCATGACGTGTTTCAAGGCTTCAGCCTCTTCTTCTTAGGCGACTTGGAAATTGTGAGTGTTTCCAGAAGCTTGGTTTTGTACCCAGATGCATGCTATTCATTACTTGGTAGCCTTCAGTGTGCCTCGCTCAGTGCGTTTTGTTCGTCAGTGCATGCTGGAACCAGTAGTCCTATTCAGAACCAATTACATCCTTCAGTGGGTTCTGTTTACACATTCACGATATTTTAAAATCCATTTTTTCCTCAGTGGAACCCAGAGTGTAGCGCTGGTTAATTTTCCTCTCTTGCTGTGCTGCAACAGGCATGGACATCGTTCCTACCAGCAGCCTCTCCACTCGTGATGGTGCATTCCTCCTGGACAGGGGCTGCCCTGTTAATTAATGTGAATCAAGGCCCAAAAGCTTTTAAGGAAGCACACAACAGCAAGTTAAAACCGGGAGGTTTATTTCAAAGCAGGAACCAGCATCTGCATTCCAGTTAAAATGAATTGCGCCTGACGCGTTTCAAGGCTTCTGCCTCTTCTTCTTAGGCGACTTGGAAATTGTGAGTGTTTCCAGAAGCTTGGTTTTGTACCCAGCTGCATGCTATTCATTAATTGGTAGCCTTCAGTATGCCTCGCTCAGTGCGTTTTGTTCTTCAGTGCATGCTGGAACCAGTAGTCCTAGTTCCAGCATGCACTGAAGAACAAAACGCACTGAGCGAGGCACACCGAAGGCTACCAATTAATGAATAGCATGCAGCTGGGTACAAATATATATATATGGCAGAAACCTCTGTCTCCCTCGTGCTGCAGCCTTTCTCCTCAGCCACGAACAGGAACAGGCACGAACCAAGGTATTGGATGCAAAGATTACTTTATTTTCTGTGCTGTCGCCATAACGTTTCGGCTCCGTGGAGCCTTGATCACATGACAGTGTGCCATAAGGTTGAATCCATTTTTAAAGTGCAAGTGCTACCATTTCATTGGGTTACATTCAGTAAACATGATAAACAGACTTAATTTCAATACCTCTCATAAATAAAATAAATATACAAAACCTAGTAAAACCAAATCTCAATGCAGGTAAAATACCAACAATTGTGAATAATATTGCAAATACTTACAAATAATACCTATGTGCAAATTACGCTACTCATCACATTGGATGTCATTGACGTCAGGTATATTGTCATCAATAAAACAATAATGAGTTGAATCCCTAGATGTATAGTGCAATAATATACTAAGTTATTGATCTCTCAAGTAACCCGTCCCTAGAGTGCTACGTACATGAAAAAAGTGCATAAGTGCAAATGTGCAATTAAAAACATCAAATTGATGTAACATTCATTCAGACCGACTGAGCCCACTCCTGTCTATTCAAATTGATCTACACTACCAGATATGATTATGCTCCCATAATGGACAACAAGAGAATATACCTACAAAATATAGAGGAATGTATGGCTACGGTCAGACTGAAACCTGGAGTTGAGGCATGCCAAATTAATCAGTACTCAATATAATGTGTTAAACCACACACTACAACCCTAAGAGTCATGAGATGGGGGTACAGTGCAAACAGCGCAATAAATAGTCCTCGGATGGTGCAATTAAATAGAATTAAATAGAGTTAAAATGAGTCATATTAAAACAATAAATAGTAATAAATCTCCTAAAACACTATTTAAAATTCATTGACCCTTGCATCCTAATGTTACTGGAAAATCCTGACTATTCCTACAGAGCCTAGTGTAAACATGTATATAGATCCTCCGTGAGATTTAAACCCCCAGGCTGCTTGGTGTCTAACTGTAGGATATATTTGGTCTCAAGTTTGCGCAGTTTTGACTCCCTGTTTCCCCCCGTCTACTGGCACCTACTGCATCAAGTACGTAATATTGGAGTCCCTTATTGTAGCTCTGATGGTGCTACTTGAAATGTCTTGCGACCGGGTAAGTGTTCTCCTGGCTAGTTATGGCCCCAAGATGTTGCAATATGCGTTTATGGACAGGGAGCTTAGTGCTCCCCACATAGCTTAGGGCACAGGGACATTCATGAATGTAGACCGCATATTCGGTCTTGCATGTGAGGATTTTGCTAATCGGGTGTTCATGATTGCTAAATCCATCCTTGTATGTCATCCTGTTGGCACCATGTGTACAGGCTTTACAGGTTTTACACTTGAAAAAACCTCTGTTGCTTTGTAGCCAAGATGTTTTTTCTAACACTTCCGGGCCAGTGTCAACCAATCTATCCCTCACGGTCGGGGCTCAACTATATGTTATTGATGCCTTCTTAGGAAGTAGGTTGCCTATTACTGGGTCCTTGAGTATGATAGGCCAATTTTTATTTACAATTCTGCGTATATCCTTGTGTTGGCTACAATAACCAATTATGAATCTGAAGGAATCAGTGGTGTTAGTTTTGCCTACATTAACTATAGACTCATGTCTCGACACCTCGTCGGAGATATCGTACTTAGATAGTAATTTGGGGCGGCTAATCATCATAGATTTCTGTCTTGCTTTTTCAATGATCTTACGTTGGTACCCTCTTTCCAGGAATCTCTCTGTGCTGGCAACCTGTGCCTGTAGTAGCTCTGTGTCATTACTGCAGAGTCTCCTAAGGCGAATCATTTTGCCGTACGGAATGCTCATTATTAAATGAGCCGGGTGTGTGCTGCCTGCATGTAGGGTTGTGTTCCCAGCGGTACTCTTTCGATACAGTCTAGTTTCAAGTTTGTTCCCGCTAGCATACACCTCAGTGTCCAGGAAGGGTACTCTTTCTTGGCTCATAGTGACCGTGAAATTAAGATTGTGTTGATTCATGTTAAGTCTCTCCACAAAGTCCAAAGCCTCTTCACGACTACCCCTCCATACCACAAAGAGATCGTCTATAAAGCGGTACCATGCTATTACATTGTTAGTCATCTCATGTTGATAGCAAGCCCTAAGGACCAGTTCCTCCCAAGCACCCATGTGCAAGCACGCGAAGCTTGGGGAGAAACTGGCCCCCATTGCCACCCCTTGCAGTTGTCTATACAGCAGATTATTAAACATGAAAATATTGTGCATCTAAACAAAATGTAAGCATTTGAATCAACATGTTGTTGTGTTTGTCAAACATAACATCCCTTTGATCCAAATAATATTTTGCTCCAGATATACCATCAGAATGACGGATGCTTGTGTACAGGGCGGTAACATCTAATGCCATCATCCAATCCCCGTCCTGCCACTTAACATCTTTCAATTTGAACAAGAAATCCCCCGTGTCTTGTATGTAGGATTCAAGTGATTTAACATGACCTTGTAAGAAGTAATCAATATAAACCGATGTCCTTTCAAGTAAACCCCCTCGGGCTGTGATGATGGGTCTGCCTGGGGGTTTGACTTGGTCCTTGTGGACTTTCGGTATAAAATATATTGATGGAATCACCGGGTAATCAGTTTTCAAATATCTGTATTCTGTCTCAGATTATAATTTCTTGGATCTCCATTTGGATAAAAGTTGATGATATTCGCACTGCATGGCCTTGACCATGCTGATGTTCATCCTTTCATAATGGTCACGATTGTTCAATTGGTTGTATGCTTCCTTGTCATAGTTGACCCTAGTCTGCAGTACAACATTACCCCCTTTGTCACTGGGGTGCACAATGATACTTTTGTCTTTGCTTAGTTTGGATACCAAAGCTTCATATTCCATAGTTGACCAATCATATTTATATCGACCCTTGCATGTCTTATTATGAAGTTCCTTCAGTTCACTGATCGAGTTCTCGTGAAATACATCTGGACGCCCCGTGGCATGAAAGGGCAAAATGTGGAGGGTGGCTTAAACGGTTAAGGGGACTTCAATACCAACATTTACAGCTTCCTGATCAGCACCTATGATCCTGATGTTGTTATCTATAGATGCTGAATCTGCCCCTTCAGAGGGACGTGTAGGAGTGCACAAGACTTTTATTTTACGTTTTTTCCTCATTTCATCACTGCATTTTTTCCTCTAATCCTGTCTGCCGTCCCCTGCAATACTCTCCAGTCGCACTGTCTTCTGGGAGTTGAAGTTTCATTTTGCGCCACCATGGTAGAATCAACATGTGACTTGGGGGCGGTGGCTTACTTACCTTCCAATGAGGGTGGTACTGGACATTTCGAAAATGCAGGTGGGGTCATCACGTGTCAGCAACAGCAACCGAAGAAGGCTCATTGCCGAAATGCATCTTGCTACGCTGTCTGTCAATAAAAACGGCTCCTACATTGTTCCCTCGCGTGGCCTCTTCTCCTTCCTTATCTGCGGGGAGTGCTGCTTTTTTCATATATATATATATATAGATATATATATATATATATATATATATATATATTCTCCTCCAAAACGCTTCTGTAAGGACAAATCCATTAGTTTCGTGCCCCTGTTGTGCTGGTTAAAGCGGATCATTTTCCTGCTTTCACGGCCCCTATTTACTCGGCTCTTGCCTTCGATAGGTGGTGCTCCCTCCACGGCCAGAACAGCTCTGACACTATTCTCCTCCAAAACGCTTCTGTAGCTTGACGAAGCACTCATCAAGCAGGTAAGTGACAACCACTTTATTGCAAAGATATATATATATATATATATAGTAAAATAATTAATTAAAACATATTTATGGTACTCTATATGTACATTTTGTTAATATTTTTAATGTATTATTATGAGGATGTTCATATTAATGCATTTAACGTATGAAAAAAATAATTAATGTATAATAATAGGGGAGAGGTGTGGCGCCGCGGACAGGGTGACTGACTACGGAATCTGGGGATCACGGTTTGATCCCCGGGGCCGGCGGCAGATTAGCCCAGCACCATGTGACTCTGGGCAATAGCATGCTTAATCTTCCCGACGGCCCCCAGTGCCTAGAGACCCTAACGGGTGATGGTTCGCGCTTTCCAAATGCGGATTATTATTATTATTATTATAAATATTTTTTCAATATATTATATATATGTATATTTATGTAGTCATTTTAATTAATTCAAAATATGAAAAAATTATGTCATGAAATGTAAAATAAAAATATTTGTATTAATTGTTACTATAAATATATTTATATAGTTAGGACCTTGATTCCATAGGGAAAGCATTTTTTGACTTACCTATGAATTTGGCACCATTTTCAGGAATCATCAGTGAATTTACTAAAAAAAGTGTCAAGTTAGGTCTTGTTGTGCTTTAAAAGTGTTGAGACAATCCATCTAGCAGGAGTCGAGAAAAAGGGGAGTCAAAAAAGTGTGTTTTCCGTGCTAATTTACTTAGACTTTTAAAACACGCCTACATCCCAAACCGCTGGGCGAAATTACACCAAATTTGGAAGAAAGCTATCTTTTGGTCTGCAGATTGTTCTCTTTAGGTCTCGTCTAAGCCATCCGGTAGGGATGGCGGGTGAGATTATATTAAGGCTTTCGAAAAGGCTCCCCAAACTGTGGATTAGGCACAGGTCATGTGAGCTGGGCGCGTGCACATCGCCAGCCACATCGCTTACCCACACCATTTGTCTGAGCCTCGGCATCAGACTTCAAAGGAAGCCACTCCCCCGCCCCCACCACTGCCACCCAATGCCGCTCTCCGCCCCCACCACACAATGCCGAGAGCTTGTTCGTAGTGGCGGGAGGAGTAGGGGGAGGCGGCATGCAGCCAAAAGGTCGTCATGTCGGGACTTTTGTTTGCGTGGGTGGGTCGAGTCCGCAAGATCAAAGGGCATTTTCCGTTGAAGTGTCAACGGCATTAGCCCTGCACATTATCAGCTTCTGGGGTTCTACTTTGATAACATGGATTTGTTTCCCCCATCCTTCCTCCCCTTCAGGCAGTTCTTGCTTCCACATACACCCACCCTTCCCCCATCTTTTTATTGCTGCTTGCCCCTTCAACGCTGGCTGTAGTCATATCGCTTTTTTTCAAAGCAAAGTGTCACTTAATTACATTTAAAATGTTGTCCCAACTACTACACAAAGAGTGTGGCGAGCCGGTATGCCATGCAATTTTACATTTTACAGAGTTTGGTGCTTAGAACTGGCTTGAGCCACACCTGCTACACACCCACACAATACTGATCACTCTTCTACAAAACAAAGTCCCACTATCACCAAAGGCCACTCTCTACACTGTCTACTAATAAATGCTCGATCCCTCTCTAAAAACAATCATCACATCTACGACCTTCTCACCGATGCAAAACCAGACATACTATTCATAACCAAATCATGGTTGGGAGAGGATATGGCTCCAGTCCTGCATGAAGCCATTCCTCTAGGCTATCAAATAATCACCCAAAATCGTATAGCCAAAAAAGGAGGTGGTCTTGCTGTTGTATTTAGGAAAACAATACATATCACTAAAGTTGACAACTTCTCCTTAAAGAATTGTGAGGCGCTTCTAACAAGAGGCAATCCTACACCGTCTTCCACCTGTAACTTCCTGCTCCTTTCCAGACCTCCACCTAGCATGGCAACATTTCCATACGCACTTCTAGAGACAGTTTCAAACCTGAAACAATACACTCCAACCTATGCGTTCTGGGTGACCTTAACATTTGGTTTGATAAAACCAATATGACCCATCCAAAAACAATAATCACCGCCCTAGACGCATTGAACCTGCATCCCCAATCCCACACACACTGCTGGACATATTCTAGATGTCATTTTTGCTAATACTGAACTAGTTACCTTCAAACTATAACTCCAGTCACATGGTCAGACAACCACTTGCTTGCTTTCCAGCATAAAACAACACTAAGCTACTCACCTAAAACTACCTTACATCCATCCACCTATCGGCCGTGGAAAAACTCAATTTCGAACACTTGGAAACACAACTAACCAACAGTATAAATCTGGAAACCATAAATTCTGTTCAGAATCTATATGAGTGGCTACAGGAAGCTTTTGACATCCTGATACCACTCAAACCCCACAACAGAACAAAAGAAAAAAAGCGCCTTGGAGAAACATAGAAATAAAAGACATAAAACAACAAATTAGAAAGCTGCAACGTACCTGGCTCAAAACAAACGCCAAACAAGACAAACTTGACCTACAAAAAATGAACAGATTATGGGCCATATGCATCAACACATTTTCCCATAGACACAGAATGGGGAAAACCCTTTGATACATCTGGCACTATATAAGTCGGCTATCAAAAAAGGTAAGAAAAGGTACTATTCAGACAGAATTCAAAACGCTAAATGTGCAAATAACGAATTCTATAAAATACTCAATGAATTTCGAAAACCAAATTGCCTAGAAGGATCTCATCCTGTTACTCAAGATTTCACAGACAAACTGGCAAATCATTACACGGACAAAGCAGACACGTTGGACTCGTACTTACAACAGAAACAAAGCACCAGTACTAACCCTTGTACAAAACAACTATACAAGAATGCTCTAATCAAGCCTCTCCGTTCCTTCCAACACATCTCACACAATGAATTTATGGACCTGGTCAAAGCAAGCAGGCCTGCCGGCAGCCCTTCTGACCCTTGTCCGCCACAAACTTTCAAGACAATTCTTTTAACAACCTCTACTGCCATTCCAGTAAAAAGAATCATCAACGATTCCTTAACTACTGGAATATTTCCAGAAGAATTCAAAAAGTCATACATACGCCCTTTACTGAAGAAAACAAACTCTGACCCGCTGTACCCTGACAACTACAGACCCATTACAAATGGACCTTTCCTGGGCAAACTAATAGAAAGAGCAGCATTCGCCCAGATGTCACAATTCATTGAAGAGAATGACATACTTTCAGATTTCCAAACAGGAGTCTGTCCGGGAAGAGGCACTGAATCTGCCCTCCTTGCCATCTGGGATGAACTAAAGAATACAGTTGACCGCAGCTGGGTTGCTGCGCTACTCCTCTTGGACCTCTCAGCTGCCTTTGACACAGTTGACCATGACACTCTGAAACAAAGACTTTACGGCATAGAGGGAACTGCTCTAGACTGGATCGCGTCCTACCTTCGAAACAGAACTAATCTCATCCACACCCCACCTTTCTCGTCCAAACCTTACTCCACAAAAGCAGGGGTCCCTCAAGGTTCTATCATCTCGCCCATGCTTTTCAACATCTACATGAAGTCTTTACCAGTACTGATCAATAAATTTCACCTCACGTGCTACAACTATGCAGATGACACGCAAATACTCCTTCAACTGGAATGCCCTGAAGACATTGGAAAATCGCCAATTTTCAGCTGTCTCAGAGCCGTGGATCAGTGGATGACTTGGAGCCATCTCAAATTGAATGCTTCAAAAACTGAAATACTCACGTGTGGCGATTGGAAAAATTACAACCCACTTGCCGCATGGCCTGATGAACTGGGATCACTGCCTAAAGTATCGAGGGAAGTAAGAAACCTCGGAATGACCATGGACTCCAAGCTGTCGATGAATGTCCAAGTGGATAAACTAGCAAGATCAAGCTTTGCTACTATAAAAACGCTGCGACGAATTTTCCCTCATTTGGGATTTCCACACAAGGTCCAAGCTACCATCTCCCTTGTTCTATCCAAACTCGATTACACCAATAGCCTCTACCACGGATCACCTTTAACGACCATGAAAAGACTACAACAGATTCAGAACTCGGCTGCCAGACTACTCTTGCATATAAAAGCACGAGACCACATCTCCCCTGCCTTGAAAGCCCTGCATTGGTTACCGGTTGCCAGAAGATCCACGCTCAAGCTGCTTTGTATTACCCACAAAGCAATACATGGAATAGGACCACTCTTCATCAGGAATAAAATCACCAAACATATTCAACAAAGGAACCTCTGCTCTAAAGGAACATCTCGCCTCAAAATCCCACCATACAAGAAAAAAACACATGGGTGGCACATCCTTCTCTGTTCAAGCAGTCAATCTATGGAACTCTTTACCCCCCAACAGAAGATCCAACGACAACCACCTTATCTTCAGAAAACTACTCAAGATCTGGCTCTTCCCCACATAAGCACCATACGGAAACAGAAATTTACAGCATATCCCTCTGTATATAAGCATTTGTTTTCACTATAGATATGTACCTATCTTTGTGTACCTATCTCTCCTGCTCTACCCCTCCTTGCATCATCTGACACCTCTTTTTACTACACCGATCCCCTAAAACAAACCTTTCTAAACTCTCCCCTCTGACTCGTTCCCTCCAAAACTCCTTTTAACTCATCCAAAAGCCTCTTCCTACTGCTAAGACCTAAAAAAATCCTTCACTCTTTTATCCCTCCACTCTCCTTTTCAATCAAAATTAACAGACTAACATGTTCACTTCTCAAATTCCATATTTCACATTCAACTATACTAATACACTGCCCAAATAACTGAATAACATATCTACTACTCAAATTACTTCATATTTATACTATACTAATTTTCAACACTAATCCTTTATGGGTTCCGGAGTGGCGTGCTACTCGCCAGAAAAGCGCTTCAACACCCATCAGGGGTAACAAGTGCTATATGAATGCAAATCTTTCTTCCCCTTTTTATCCATCCGCTATCCTTCTCACTCCAAGTACCAGACTAATATCCACCACTGAAATTACCTCATATTTCACCATATTAATTCACCACTAATCCTTTAAAGGCTTCCTGAATAGCATGCGTCAACAAGCGAGCGATCAATAAATACAAACCTTTGTCCTCCTCTATCCTTCTGCTATCATTCCAAATTCAAATAACTGACTAACCTATCCACCACTTAAAATGTACTTGCATGTTTTACTACACTAATTCAACACTAATCCTCTATGGGTCCCGGAGTGCGTGCTACCCGCCGAAAAAGCGATTCGACGCCTCGTCAGGGGTAGTAAGCGCTATATAAATGCAATTACAATACAATACAATACAATATGTCACTGCTCCATGCCTTCAGGGAAGTGATGCCTTGTTTCACTTTAACCGACCAGCATGGGTGTATTCTTCCACCACCGCCATTTCCCCTGTATGTCGGCTCCTTGTTGCTACCACCTATTCCACCCTCCTGTGGTTGCCTCCCACCCCTGTCTTTGCCCTGTTGTGCATGAGGGGCGATTTTGCCTCTGTGTAATGCAATCATCATGCACAGAATTTGACATTTAGTACTCAGAGGAACAGCACGGCGCTTCTTCCCCCCCTGTGAATCCCCGTGTCGTATCTCCCTCCCACGCATCCTGAGTGCTGGCTCCTCGTTGCTCCTGGCAGTTCGTCTCTCTTGTTGCTTTTAGTGTCTATAATGAATGTCATCCCTACTATGGACTGAACTGTCAACAAATTCATACCTGCCTACACCAACAGGCATAGGTCACAACATAGCAAAAATGTTTCAAATACACATTTGCTGTCTGTACGGTTTTGCCACTAACTTCTTTTAAAGCTGAACGTACCACTTTTTTGCAGATTGTAAGCCTGTAAATAGCCATTACTGCTATTACCAGCTTTTAATCATACTTCAAATACCAACCTCGGAAGGATGGAAGACACAGCCCGGCAGGAAAACAAACTACTGGCTGCACATCATGGCAGAGGTGCAAACCAATCTTTTAAGTGACAGAGCTAAATTGGCAACAATTGCTAATCTGCAGCCCGCTCCCTCCCAGCCTGCTGTTCTAACTCCCTGCCCTCTTATCCTGTGCCGATCTGCTGTTCCCTTTTCACCCGCCTCCTTCTCTAACTCACTGTTCTCTTCTCCCATGCTGATCTGCTGTTCTCTTCCTTCCGCCTCATTCACTAACTCCCTGTTCTCTTCTCCTGTGCTGATCTGCTGTTCTCTTCCACCCCGCCTCCTTCTCTAACTCCCGGTTTTCTTCTCCTGTGCTAATATGCTGTTCTCTTCCACCCGCTTTCTTCCTTACCTCCCTGTTATCTTCTTCTGTGCTAATATGCTGTTCTCTTCCACCCGCTTCCTTCCTTAACTCCCTGTTCTCTTTTCCTGTGCTGATCTGCTGCTCCCTTCCACCCCACCTCCTTCTTTAACTCCATGTTCTCTTCACCTGTGTTGATCTGCTGCTCTCTTCCACCCCTCCTCCTTCTTTAACTCCCTGTTCTTTTCTCCTGTGCTGATCTGCTGTTCTCATCCACCCGCTTCCTTCTTTAACTCCCTGTTCTCTTCTCCTGTGCTGATCTGCTGCTCTCTTCCATCCCACCTCCTTCTTTAACTCCCTGTTCTCTTCTCCTGTGCTGATCTGCAGCTCTCTTCCATCCCACCTCCTTCTTTAACTCCCTGTTCTCTTCTCTTCTCCTGTGCTGATCTGCTACTCTCTTCCACCCGCCTCCTTCTTTAACTCCTTCTTCTGTTCTCCCGTGCTGATCTGCTGCTCTCATCCACCCACCCCCTTCTATAACTCCTTGTTCTCTTCTCCTGTGCTGATCTGCTCTTCTCTTCCACCCCGCCTCATTCTCTAACTCCTTGTTGCCTTCTCCTGTGATGATCTCCTAGCTCTCTTCCATCCGCCTCCTTCTCTAACTCCCTTTTCTCTTCACCGGTGCTGATATGCTGTTCTCTTTCATCCCGCCTACTTCTCTAACTCCCTGTTCTCTTCTCCTGTTCTGATATGCTGTTCTTTTCCACTTCCTCCTTCTGCAACTCCCAGTTCTCTTTTCCTGTGCCGATCTGCTGTTCTCTTCCACCCCGCCTCCTTCTTTAACTCCCTGTTCTCTTCTCCTGTGCTCATCTGCTGCTCTCATCCACCCACCTCCTTCTTTAACTCCCTGTTCTCTTCTCTTGTGCTGATCTGCTGTTCTCCTTCACCCCACCTCCTTCTCTACCTCCCTGTTCTCTAATCCCGTGCTGTTCTGCTGCTCTCTTCCACCCCACCTCCTTCTTTAACTCCCTGTTCTCTTCTGCTGTGCTGATCTGCTGCCCTCTTCCACCCACCTCCTTCACTAACTCCCTGTCCTCTTCTCTTCTCCTGTGCTGATCTATTGCTCTCTTCCCCTCTGCCTCCTTCTTTAACTCCCTGTTAACTTCTGCTGATCTGCTGCTCTTTTCCACCTCACCTCCTTCTCTAACTCCCTGTTCTATTCTCTTCTGTTCTCTTCCACCCGTCTCTTTCTCTAACTCCCTGTTCTCTTCTCCTGTGCCGATCTGCTGTTCTCTTCCACCGCCTCCTTATTTATTTCCCTGTTCTCTTCTCCTGTGCTGATCTGCTGCTCTCTTTAACCCCACCTAATTCTTTAACTCCCTGTTCTCTTCTGCTGTGCTGATCTGCTGCTCTCTTCCACCCACCTCCTTCTCTAATTCTCTGTTCTCTTCTCTTCTCCCGTACTGATCTGCTGCTCTCTTCCACCGCCTCTTTCTCTAGCTCCCTGTTCTCTTCTCTTCTCCTGTGCCGATCTGCTGTTCTCTTCCACCCGCCTCCTTCTTTGACTCCCTGTTATCTTCTCCTGTGCTGAATCTAATCTGCTGCTCTCTTGCTTCCCACCTCCTTCTTTAACCCCCTGTTCTCTTCTCCTGTGCTGATATGCTGCTCTCTTCCACCCGCCTCCTTCTTTAACTCCCTGATCTCTTCTCCTGTGCTACTCTGCTGTTCTCTTCCACCCGCCTCTTTCTCTAACTCCCTGTTCTCTTCTCCTGTGCCGATCTGCTGTTCTCTTCCACCGCCTCCTTCT